>NW_006921823.1:847293-851325 GCF_000298275.1 Orycteropus afer afer
TGGTCATTATTGAGTTTTTGGATTTTGTTCCACGTTTTTCCTCCCACTCTATCCAGGATCTCCAGATTTGATCCTTTCCTGAGTGGTTGGCATTGGTAGCCAGGCACCATCTAGTTCTTCTGTTCTCGAAGGCCATGATGTCCTAGGGGTGATTGCTTCCAAATATCCTTGTTTTTTTTTTTGCACTCTTCTTCATTTCTGATGCTAGGAGACCATTAGCTGCATCTTAAATTGCTGCTTGAAAGCTTTTGAGACCCCAGTTGCTACTCACCAATGTAGGATGCAGAACAAGGATTTTATGTATTTTGTTGTACTAATTGAGTCTGGTGTCCCCCAGTACTTAGTCCTGAGATGGTAGATCTATTGGATCTCTCTCCCATAGTGTCTAGGTGTCTGTGAGGGATTACTCTATGTCTGTCTTCTATTGTTTCTGTAAGGATTGCAGGTAATTTGTATCACTGGTGTCTGTGTAAGATTAACCTCAGCTGAATCCATGCTTGGTCTAGAGTATACTCCTGTTTACTGACCACCATCTGATCCTCTCAGGTGTTTATGTGTTTATCTGTAGCCTGGTGTTTGGTGTCAATGGTAATGCAGTATTGTGGACACATTGGTTGGTATTAGCATCTGTCGTCTATCTTTTATGTGCACAATTCAGTATCCTTCCATTTCCTAATGTAAATGTGGTGGTCACAGACTCTTTCTGTATATCCCTCCCCTTACCCACGTCAGCATGTGGGCCCCAAATAGCCCAAAATCCCTCCCCTTCCCTTCTTTCAATGCACATAAGAAATTAATTTTTAAAAGGTCCCAGTCATCTAGATTCTCTTCTACCTCCTGTGCATTCTGGGTTATGCTTGATAGTCTATTTATGCCATAAATTAGGGCTCCCAAATTTGCCCCTATTTTATCTTTGATGAATTTTATAGTTTTGGGTTTTACATTTAAGTCTTCAATCCAGTTTGAGTTTGTTTTTGTGTATGGGGTGAGGTACAGGTCTTGTTCCATTTTTCTGCAAGTGTATATCCAGTTTTGCCAATACCATTTCTCAAAGAAGCTGTCTCTTCCCCATTTAATGGGTTTTGGACCTTTGTCAAAGATCAGTTGTCCATAGATGGATGGGTCTATATCTGGACTTTCGATTCTGTTTCATTGGTCTGTCAATTATTGTACCAATACCATGCTGTTTTGACTACTGTGGCTGTATGTAGTTCTTAAGATGTGGGAGTGTGAGATCTCCCACTCTGTTCTTCTTCAGTAGTATTCTGCTTATCCAAGGTCTCGAAATTTCCTTTCCATATGAAATTAGTAATTGGTTTTTCCATGTCCTTAAAAAATTTTGTTGGAATCTGGATTGAGATTGCATTAAATGTGTAGATTGCTTTAGGTAGTATTGACATTTTCACAATATTCAGTCTACCTATCCATGAACAAGGCAGATTCTTCCATCTATGCAGTGCCCTTATTGTCTCTTATAGCAGTTTTTTTTCTTCTTATTTTTTAATTTGTGACTTGGGTGAAAATTTACAGAACAAATTCACTTTCTATACAGCAGTTCGCATACACTTTGTCTCATGACATTGACTACAATTTACCACAATGCAACAGCTCGCCTCTCACTTCCTCCTGATAGTTACCTCTTCCCTGTGTCTATCCCTCCAGGCACTCCTGCCCCCGAGCTGTCTCCCTGTGCATAAACTGCCCTTCTTTCTCCCATGATTGCTCTCTCTAAGGAGCGTATCTACCTCAGGTAAATATTCAACTCATATGCCTGTCTTTTGTTTGGCTGAAAGCCACAGGTGTGGGTTAGATTCCAGACCTGAAAGGGCAGCTAGTCTCAGTGGTTCCACCAGGCTCTATCAGACCAGCAAATATGGTCCCTCCCCCTTTTTTTTTTTTTTAACCAAATGATTTTGAGTTTTGTTCCACATTGTTCTCCCTCTCTATCCAGGATCTCCTACATAGATCCCCCTATAAGTGGTTGACATTGGTAACTGAGCACCATCTAGTTTTTCTGGTCTCATAGTCGTATAGGCTGTGATCGCATGGTGTACCAGTTGTGAGGACTAATTTTTTCCATGAATCTTTGGTTTTCTTCATTCTTCTTTGCTCTGGATGAGGAGAGACCCATTGTTGCATCTAGATGGCTGCTTGGAAGCTTTTAAGATCCCAGTCACTACTTGCCAAAGCAGGAAGTGGGACAATGTTTTGTGTAGTATGTTATGCCAATTGAGCTTGATGTCCCCTGTGACTATGGTGGTCCCGAGCCCACAGGTTCAACTACTCTGACCCTCTGCGTAGCTGGTTGTGACCAAGAAGTGACTACAACCTTGTCCCTTGCCAGCTTTACTACACACCTGGGAATTCAGATCATACAAATACACTTATATGACCATTGTCTGTCAACCCTATACATGGTCTTGGGTATACTCCCTGCTTCATAGACATACCTAATAGTTCAGCCTGTCCCATATATTCCTGTAGCAGTGTTTTATAGTTTTCTTTGTATAGGTCTTTTGTGTCTCTGGTGAGGTTTATTCCTTTTATCTTTTTAGTAGCTATTGTAAATGGTATTGTTTCCTTTATTTCTTTATCAGAGGACTCTTTGTTGGTGTAGAGGAATCCAACTGATTTTTGTATGTTGACTTTGTATCCTGCCATTTTGCTGAACCTCTTTATTAGTTCCAGTAGGTTTTTTTTTTTTTTTTTTTTTGAGTCCCTTGGGTTTTCTATGTACAGAATAATATCATCCCCAAATACAGATAGTTTTAGTTACTCTTTGCCAATTTATATGCCTTTTATTTCTCTTTCTTGCCTTATTGCCCTGGCTAGGACTTCCAATACAATGTTAAATAGAAGTGGTGATAGAGGGCATCCCTGTCTGGTTCCCATTCGTAAGGGGAATGCCTTGAGTCTTTCTCCATAAATAGTGATGTTGGCCGTTGGTCTTTGCATATATGCCCTTTATTATGTTGAGGAATTTTCCTTCTATCCCTATTTTACTGAGAGTTCTGAATGTCTTTTCTGCATCAATTGATATAATGATATGGTTCTTTCCTTTTGTTTTGTTTATGTGGTAGATTACACTGATTGTTTTTCTGATGTTGAACCACCCTTGCAAACCTGGTTTGAATCTCACTTGGTCAGGGTGTATTAATTTTTTGAAATGTTGTTGGATTCTGTTGCCTAGGATTTTGTTAAAGATTTTTGCATCTATGTTCATGAGGGATGTTACTCTGTAGTTTTCCTTTTTAGTGGTGTCTTTCCCTGGTGTTGGTATTAGTGTTATCCTTGCTTCATAAAATGAGTTTGGGAGTATTCCATCTTTTTCTATGTTCTGGAATAGCTTGAGTAGCATAGGTGTCAACTCTTCTCTGAATATTTGATAGAATTCTCCAGTGAAGCCATCAGGGCCAGGACATTTCTTTGTGGGAAATTTTTTTTATGACCTGCTCAATTTCTTCTTTTGTTATAGGTCTGTTCAAATGTTCTATGTCTGATTGGAATAGTTTATGTAGGTCTTGTGATTGTAGAAACTTTTCCATCTCTTCTAGGTTCTCAAATCTGTTGGAGTACAGTTTCTCATAATATTCTATCAGTATTTTTTTTATTTCAGCTAGTTCTGTTGTGATGACATTCTTTTCGTTTATAATTCTTGTGATTTGGATCTTCTCTTTTCTTTTGTTAGATCTGCCAATGGTTTATCAATTTCATTAATCTTTTTGAAGAACCAGCTTTTTGTTTTGTTGATTTTCTCTATGTTTTTTGTTTGTTTGTTTTCTATTTCATTTATTTCTTCTCTGATCTTTATTATTTCCTTACTTCAAGATACTGTAGGATACTTTTGTTGTTCTATTTCTAGTTGTTGGAGTTGATGAGTTAGAGTGTTGATTTTGTTTCTTTCCCCTTTTTTGATGTATGCATTTATTGCTATAAACTGTCCTCTGAGTACTGCTTTCACTGTATCCTATAGGTTTTGGTATGTTGTATGTGGTGGTTATGTTTGTGTGTCAACTTGGCTGGGCCTGGTTG
>NW_006921823.1:865574-866933 GCF_000298275.1 Orycteropus afer afer
TGGGCACCCCTGAGTTGTGTCTCCTCACCTGTAACCCTGGGGCTGACTGCTCTTCTGTCCGGGTTCAAGGCTTTTATCCCCTTTCTCCTGCTCTTCTGGCCAGCTACTCTGGGAGTCCCTGCATTGTCTCTCCTCACCTGTAACCCTGGGGCTGACTGCTCTTCTGTCTGGTTTCAAGGCTTTTATCCTCTTTCTCCTGTTCTTCCGGCCTGCTACTCTGGCGGGCCTGAGTTTCCCCTCCTCACCTAATCCCTTCGGCTGATTGCTCTTCTCTCTGGCTTCCTGGATTTTATCCCCTTTCTCCTGCTCTTTCGGCCTGCTGCTCTGGGTGTCTTAATGCCTCCAAATTGTGAGAGAATAAACTCCTGTTTGTTAAGGCCATCCCATTTGTGGTATATTCTTGTCAGAGCAGCACTAGGTAACCAGAACAATGTATCGTCATTCTCATTTGTTTCTAGGAATTTTTTTCAGTTTTTATTTGTTCTATTACCCAGCAGTTTTTGAGCAGTGAGTTGTTCTCCACATTTGATATTTTTCTTTGATCTTCCTATTATTAATTTCTAATTTTATAGCATTGTGGTCCAAGAGGATGCTTTGTAGTATTTCATTGCTTTTTAATTTATTGAGGCGTGTTTTATTTCCTAACATATGGTTTATTCTGGAGATGGATCAATGTGCACTGGAGAAGAATGTGAATTGTGCTTTTGTTGGGTGGAATTCTCTGTATATGTCTATGAGGTCAAGTTGGTTGATTGTATTGTTGAGTTCTGTATCTTTGTTGAGTTTTTTTCTAGTTGACCTCTCCCTCATTGAGAGTGGTGTGCTAAAGTCTCCTACTAGTATTGTAGAGTTGTCTCTTGTCCTTTTTAAATCATTTAATATTGTTGTTGTTGTTGTGTGCTGTTGAGTTGGACTCAACTCATAGCGACCCCTCCTTGGGTTTCCGAGGCAGTATCACTACAGAAGTAGATTGCTCCATCTTCCTTTGCTTCACATATTTTGGAGCACTTTCATAGGGTGCATAAATATTTATTATCATAACGTCTTCTTTGTCAATTGACCCGTTCAGCATCATATAGTGTCCTTCTGTGTCTTTTAGGCTGTTTTTCACCTTGATGTCTATTTTATCAGAAATTAATATTGCCACACCTGCTGTTTTTTGGTTACCATTGGCTTGGTATATATTTTTCCACCCCTTAACTCTTAATTTGTTTTTATTTTTGTGTCTAAGGTGGGTCTCTTGTCTTCTTTTCTTATCCAGTCTGCCACTCTCTTTTTCTTGATAGGTGCATTTAGTCCATTCACATTGAGTGTAATTAGTGATAGATATGAATTGATTGCTGTCATTCTATTGTTTTT
>NW_006921823.1:867100-870155 GCF_000298275.1 Orycteropus afer afer
GAACTGTCTAGTTTTAGGTTTCACATTTAAGTCTTTGATCCATCTGGAGTTCGTTTTTGTGTGTGGTGTGAGGTACAGATCTTGTTTCATTTTTCTGCAAGTGGATATTGAGTTTTGCCAGCACCATTTATTAAACAAATATTATCTTCCCCATTTAATGGATTTTGGCCCTTTGTCAAAGATCAGCTGACCATAGGTTGATGGATGTTTCTGGATTCTCAATTCTATTCCATTGGTCTATGTGTCTGTCATTGTACCAATACGAGACTGTTTTGACTGCTGTGGCTGTATAGTAGGTTTTGAGATCCGACAGTGTGAAACCTCCCACTTTGTTCTTCTTCAATAGTGCTTTGCTTAGCCAGGGTTTCTTTCCATTCCATATAAAGTTAGTGATTGGTATTTCTGTATCCTTAAAAAATGTTGATGGAATCTGGATTGGGATTGCATTAAACGTATAGATTGCTTTGGGTAGAACAGACATTTTCACAATGTTCAATCTTCCTATGCATGAGCATGGGATGTTCTTATGTAGACCTTTATGGTTTCTTGAAGTAGTTTTTTACAGTTTTCTTTTGTGTCTCTGGTAAGATTTATTCCCAGGTATTTAATTTATTTGGTAACTATTGTAAATGGTATTGATTTTCTTATTTCTTTTTCAGCAATCTCTTTGCTGGTGTAGAGGAATCCAATTGTTTTTTGGGTGTTGATCTTGTATCCTGCCACAATGCTAAATCTCTCAATTAGTTCCAGTAGATTTTTGACTGAGTCTCTGGTTTTCTTGGCATAGGATCATATTATCAGCAAATAGGGATTGTTTGACTTCTTCTTTACCAATTTGGATGCCTTTGATTTCCCTTTCTTGAATTATTGCCCTGGCTAGAACTTCCAGTACAATGTTGAATAGAGGTGGTGATAGAGGGCATCCTTGCCTGGTTCCTGTTCACAAGAATGGTTTCAGTCTCTCTCAATTAAGAATAATGTTGGCTGTTGGTTTTACATAGATGTCCTTTATTATGTTGAGGAATGTTCCTTCTATTCCTATTTTGCTGAGACTTTTGATTAAGAATAGGCATTGGAGTTTATCAAGGCCTTTTCTGCTTCCATTGATATGATCATGTGGTTCTTCTCCTTTGTTTTATTTATGTGATGGATGACATTGATTGGTTTTCTAATGTTTAAGCATCCTTGCATACCTGAGATGAACCCTACTTGGTCATAATGAATGACTGTTGATATCCTGTTGGAATCTATTAGCTAAGATTTTTGCATCTGTATTCATGAGGGATATTCGTCTGTAGTCTTCGTTTGAGTGATGTCTTTGCCTGATTTTGGTATCAAGGTTATGCTTGCTTCATAAAATGAGTTAGGGAGGATTCATCCTTTTGTATGTTTTGGAATAATTTGAGTAGGATTGGTGTCAGTTCTCTGAATGTTTGGTAGAATTCTCCAGTGAAACCATCTGGACCAGGACTTTTTTTTGGTAATTTTTTTATGACCTGTTCAATTTCTTCTTTTGTTATTGATCTGTTAAATTTTTCCACATAAGCCTGTGTTAGTTTAGGTAAGTGGTGTGTTTCTAGAAATCTGTCCATTTCTTCCAGATTTTCAAATTTGTTGGAGTATAGTTCTTCATAGTATCTTGATATTATCCTTTTTATTTCAGTTGGTTCTGAGATTTTAAAATTTGTTGGAGTACAGTTCTTCATAGTATCTTAATATTATCCTTTTTATTTCAGTTGGTTCTGTTGTGATGTCACCCATTTTGTTTCTTATTCGTGTTATTTTATTTCTCTCCCTTTTTTCCTTTGTTAAATTTGCCAGTGGTTTTTCAATTTTATTAATCTTTTCAAAAACCAACTTCTTCTGGTCTTGTTCATTTTTTCTATTTTCTATTTCATTGATTTCTGCTTGGATCTTGATTATTTCCTTTCTTCTGGTGACTGTAGGCTTCTCTCGCTGTTCTTTTTTCTAATTGTTGGAGATGTTGATTTAATGTGGTTATTTTGGCTCTTTCTTCTTTTTTGATGTGTGCATTTATTGCTATAAATTGGCCTCTGATCACTGCTTTTGCTGTCTCCCAAAGATTTTGGTATGTTGTTTTTATTCTCATTTGATTCAAGGAATTTTTGACTTTCAATTTTTACTTCTTCTCTTACCCAGTCTTTCTCAAGGAGGGTGTTTGTTCAGTTTCCTTGTCTTTACTCTTTTTCTGTTGATCTTCCTATTGTTGATTTCTAATTTGATAGCATTGTGATCTCAGAAGATGCTTTGCAGCATTTCAATGTTTTTAAATTTATGAAGGCTTGCTTTATGGCCTAACATATGGTCTATCATGGAAAATGTTCCATGTGCACTGGAAAACAATATATATTGTGCTGTTGTTGGGTGAAGTGCTCTGTAGATGTCTATACGGTTAAGTTGGTGGATTGTATTGTTTAGGTCTTCTGCATCTTTGTTGAGTTTATTTCCAGTTGTTCTATCTTTCATTGAAAGTGGTGTATTAAAGTCTCCTATTCTGACTGTGGAATCATCCATTTGCCTTTTCAACTCTTTTATAGTCTGATTTATGTGTTTTGGGGCTCTTTCATTGTGTCCATAGATATTTATTATGGTTATATCCTCATGTTCAATTGATTCTTTTATCACTATATAATGTCCTTCCTTGTCTTGTATGGTGGTTTTTGTCTTAAAGTCAGTTTGATCAGAAACTAATATTGCAATTCCTGCTCTTTTATGGTTGCATTTGCTTGATGTATCTTTCTCCAACCTTTGATTTTCAATCTTTTTTTGTCTTTGTCTGTAAGGTGTATCTCTTGTAGGCAGCATATTGATGGATTTTGTTTTCTTATCTAATCTGCAACTGTCTGTCTCTTGAGTGGTGTATTTAGTCCATTAACATTCAGTGTAATTATTGATGAGTATGAAATGATTGCTGTCATTTTCTTATGAGTTTTTCCATGGTGTCACTGGTTTCTTTGTTCCATGTTATTTTGTGCTGAGCTCAATATGTTTGTGAATCATGTTATCATTTCCTTTGTTGCTGTTGTTTTAGTAT
>NW_006921823.1:870255-874638 GCF_000298275.1 Orycteropus afer afer
TTCTGGATTTCTAATGGCTATTTTTGCATGAGTTCTGCTTGTGCATTAATCTTGTTATTTTGTTCTTGAATCATTTTCCTGAGTTCTTCCAGGGAACTGTCTGTGTTCTCCTTGCTTCTGTTTGGGGTTTCCTCAGCTCTTGTAAAGCTCTGTAAACATATCTTTTAAATTCCTTCTTAGATAATTCCATTGCCCCCTCTTCCTCCATGTTTAATGAGACCTTTGTTTGTGGTTTTGCTTCTAATGCCTTGTTTTTATTTTTATTTATTTATTTATTTATTTTTAGGTTGCCTATTATTTCCTAGACATTTTGAGGTTGTCTTTAACTGTTAGTTATGCATTGATTTGTTTGGTTTTGGTTTTATGATTTAATATTTTGTAAAGGTGGAGCTGGCTTTTTTTTTTTGGTTATTAATTCAGGTATGCTGGGTTGCTCTGCAGTTTTCTTTGTGATGATGGAATTGCTGTGTGAAATGTGGATATGTCTCCGTTTGTCATAAAGAGGGTTTAGAGTTTGAACCAGGAGATATTATCATGGCTGAATGTGTTCTCCTCTATTGGATGAGTGAGAGCATGGGTGGAGAAGGTGGAAGTGGAAGAGAGAAAGAAGGAAAGCTCCATATTGCTAGGAGTGATTTCTAGGGCTTTGAGTGGGCTGCTAATGATGATGTTTTACTGTTATCCACAGGCCTGTAGCTCAAATTCAGCAAAGACTCCAGTTGTTAGGGGGTCGTCACATTCTGGCAGGCTCAAACACATGCAATATCTCTGCTTCTGAGGTCCCTTGATGTCAAAAAGCTGAACCAAGATAACTGCCTAGCTCCATGATCTGCCATACGTGTTCTCTGAGCCCACCCACTTGTGGTACTAAAGATCCCTGCTCAGATTTCAATGGCACTGGAGTCGTGGAAATGCCCGCTTACACCCAGTGGTCCCAAGAATAGTGACAAAGTCAAGTGCAGGCCCCCAGTGCCAAAAAGCTGGTCAAAGCCCCTTCAGTGATCCACTGCCGGGGCTACTCCCTGGGCCCACCCTCTTGCAGTGCCAATGGCCTCTCTGCTTGGGTTTCAGCTGTGCTGGAAGTGCCCACTCACACCCAGCCAAATCAAGTTACTGATAAAAGCAGGTGCTGAAGGTAGATCCTTGGGGTGATTGCTGGTATGCTGGTATGATGTGTCTTCTTCCTTAACTCAGGGAGGTCTTGGATAGCCTTTCTCACCTGCTGGTCAGTGCTCCCTCAGGGATGTCTCCAATGGCCTTTCTCATCTGCTGGTTGGCACTCTGCTGGGTAGATCTCCTGTTCTTGTTATTTTTTCCCATGCTCCTTTCTCCTTTCTATAACTACTCCCCTGAGTTTGGTGCACTCTGACTCAGTGAGCTGTTCAGAGCACCAGAATCCCTAATTCAAACTGCTGCATCTAGTTTTTCAGGCACTATAATGCTAGAGGGAATTAGCGTGGCATCTACTGACAAGACTCCATTTTGAAACTTATTGTATGCTATTTATTTTTTATTGTGATTTGAGTGAAAGTTTACAGAGCAAATTGTCTGATGATATTGACAGATACCCTAATGCAACACCTCCCCTCCCACTTCCTCCTGATAGTTACCTCTTCCCTGTGTCCATCCCTCCATGCACACCTGCCCCCTGAAATATCTCCCTGTGCATAAACAGCCCTTCCTTCTCCCATGATTATTCTCTCCAAGGGATGTATCTACCTCAGGTATATGTTCACCTTTTATGCCTGTCTTTTATTTGGGTGGAAGCCAAAGGTGTGGGTTCACTTCCAGACCTGAAGGGCAGCTAGAGGCCATAGTCTCAGTGGTTCCACCAGGCTCTGTCAGACTAGCAAACCTGGTCTTTTTTTTTTCCCCCAAATAATTTTGAGTTTTGTTCCACATTGTTCTCTCTCTGTACCCAGGATCTCCTACATAGATTCTCCTCTGAGTGGTTGACAGTGGTAGCTGGGCACTATCTAGTTCTTCTGGTCTCATAGTCATAAAGGCTATGGATCGTATGGTGTACCAGTTGCAAGGACTAATTGTTTCCATGAATCTTTGGTTTTCTTCATACTTCTTTGCTCTAGAATGAGAAGAGACCCATCGTTGCATCTAGATGGCTGCTAGGAAGCTTTTAAGATCCCAGTCGCTACTCACCAAAGTTGAAGGTGGAACAATGTTTTGTGTAGTATGTTATGCCAATTGAGCTTGATGTCCCCTGTGACTACGGTGGTCCCGAGCTCACAGGTTCAACTACTCAGTCCCTCTGGGTATCTGGCTGTGACCAAGAAGTGACTACAACCTTGTCCCTTGTCAGCTCTACTATACCCCTGGGAGTTCTTACAGTACCTACACATACACTTGTAGAACCATTGTCTCCCAACCCTATACACTGTCTTGGGTACACTCCCTGCTGCATAGACATACCTAATATTTCAGCCTGTCCACCCATCTATCCACCCATATACCCGTGTTTGCCTTCACTGATAATGCAGTACTGTATATGCAAAAGGGTTAATCTTTTTTGTCTGCACCTCCCATGGACCTCTCTATGTCTTCCTCTTCCTCAATGCCACCATGTTGATCACTCACGTTTGGTACAGTGCCCTTCTATTCGCCCAAATCAATACTTATGTCTACTTATTAACAGTGTTCCCTACACTACCCTCCCACCCCTGGTAACCATATATAAAATGTTCCTTGACTTTTACAATAACGGAATAATACAATATTTGTCCTTTTGTGATTGACTTATTTCACTCAGCATAATGTCCTCCAAGTTCATCCCCATTATGTGGTGTTTTGCAGATTCCACATTATTCTTTAGGGTTGCATAGTATTGCATTGTGTGTATGTACCACAGTTTGGTTATCCAATCCTCAGTTGATGGAAACCTAGATTGTTTCCAAATTTTTGCTATTGTAAATAGTGCTGTGATGAACATGGGTGTGCATATGTCTGTTCTTGTCATGGCTCTCACTTCTTTAGGATATACACCTAGTAATGGAATAGCTGGATCAAATGGTATTTCTAGTTCCAACTTTTTAAGGAATCACCATACTGCTTTCCACAGTGGGTGTACCATTTTACAGTCCCACCAGTAGTGTATAAGAGTCCTAATTTCTCCACATCCTCGCCAGTGTTTGTTATTTTCTGTCTTGTTGATCTTTGTTGTTAGTGCTAGGGCAAGATGGTATCTCAATGTTGTTTTGATTTGCATCTCTCTAATGGCTAATGGAACAGATCGAGGAGTCAACTGCAGGGACCCAGGTGACGAGAGGGAACCAGACCACCCACCATAAGCAGCAAGGTGGGAAGCAGGGAGAGGAAAGAAAAGGCAAAGTGGACTGGAACAGATCAAGGAGTCAGCCACAGGGACCCAAGTGAGGAGAGGGAACCCAGACCACACCCCACAAGCAGCGAGGCAGGAAGGCAGGAAGAGAGAAGAAAAGGCAAAGGCAATAGGAACAGATCGAGGTGTCAGTTGCAGGGACACAGGTGAAGAGAGGGAACCCAGGCTACCCACCACAAGCAGTGAGGCGGGAAGCAGGGAGAGGACAGAAAAGGCAAAGGAGACCAGAACAAATTGAGGAGTTAGCTGCAGGGATCCAGGTAAGGGTGGTTGGAGAGGTTTCCAACAGCTAAGGGAGACAAACTTAAATTTTGGTTTGTTGTACTGTGGTGACGTGTTGCTGTGAGTCTTGAGGCTGTGCCACTGGTGTTTCAAAACCCAGTGGAGTGCACCTGTTGCAAAGGTATCAGCCCAGCTTGCAGACTGAGACAGAGTAGGAAGAAGGAGGAGGCCGTCCACTTCTCAAGGAATTGGACAGGGAAAACCTTATGAATAACAGAGAAACACTGATACCTTACTGCACAACTTTATGAATAGTCCAGAAACATTGTTCAATACAGAGAAGAAAGATGAGTCACTTAGCTTGGAAGGCTCTCAAAGTAGGATTGGGAAAGAGCTGCATTATCAGAGTAAAATCAACCTTACACATATGGATAAGGTAAAGCTTTCGAGACCTCCATTTGCTGATGTGGCACCACTCAAATTGAGCAGAAACAGCAGCATACATTCATTAATAATCAGAACAGGGAATGTATGAAGTATGAATCTAGGAAAATTGGAAGTTGTCAAAAATGAAATGGAACACAAAAAGATTGATATCCCAGGCATTAGTGAACTGAAATGGACTGATTTTGGCCATTTTGAATCAGACAACCATATGATCTACTATGCCAGGAATGACAGTTTGAAGAGAAATGGCGTGGCATTCATCATCACAAAGGACGTTTCAAGATCTGTCCTGAAGTACAATGCTGTCAGTGATAGGATAATATCCATATGCCTACAAGGAAGACCCGTTAATATGACTATTA
>NW_006921823.1:876278-877470 GCF_000298275.1 Orycteropus afer afer
GCTGATGATACAACTTTGCTTGCTGAAAGTGAGGATGACTTGAGGCACTTACTGATGAAGATTGAGGAAGACAGTCTGCAGTATGGATTACATCTCAATATAAAGAAGACAAAAATCCTCACAAATGGACCAATAAGCAGCATCACAATAAATGGAGAAAAGATTTAGGTTGTCAAAGAATTCACATTGCTTGGTTCTACAATGGAGGCCAATGGAAGCAGCAGTCAGGACATTAGATGATGTGTAGCACTGGGCAGGTTGGCTGTGAAGGAACACTTTGAAGTGCTAAGGAGCAAGGATGTCTCCTTCAGGACTAAGGTGCACCTGACACAGGCCAT
Organism: Orycteropus afer afer; assembly: GCF_000298275.1. Classification (NCBI taxonomy): domain Eukaryota; kingdom Metazoa; phylum Chordata; class Mammalia; order Tubulidentata; family Orycteropodidae; genus Orycteropus; species Orycteropus afer. The sequence goes on from NW_006921823.1 coordinate 876,617, forward strand.
GATATTTCCAATCGCCTTGTAAGCATGTGAGAGCTGGACAATGAATAAGAAAGACCGAACAAGAGTTGATGCTTTTGAGTTGTGGTGCTGGCGAAGAATGCTGAAGGCACCATGGACTGCTGAAAGAACTAACAGATCTGTCCTGGAGGAAGTGCAGCCACGATGCTCCTTGGAAGCAAGGATGGCCAGACTCCGTGTCACCTGCTTTGGTCATGTTGTCAGAAGGGAACATTCCCTGGAGAAGGATGTCATGCTTGGTAAGGTGGAGAGTTGATGAAAGAGTGGAAGGCCTTTGACGAGATGGATTGACACTGTGGCTGTGACAATGGGCTTAAGTATAGCAAGGATCATGGAGCTGGCATGGGATCTGGCGGTGTTTTGTACTGCCGTGCATGGGGTCGCTGTGAGTCAGAAGCAATTCGACAGCACCTAACAACAACAACAATGGCTAATGATAGTGAGCATTTCTTCATATGTTTGTTAGCCACTTGAATATCCTCCTTGGTGAAGTGTCTATTCATGTCTTTTGCCCATTTTTTAATTGGATTATTTAACTTTTTGTTATTGAAGTGTTGGAGTTTTCTATAAATTCTTGAGATAAGTCCCTTGTCAGATATGTCATTGCTAAATATTCTTTCCCAATCTGTAGGTTCTCTTTTGACTCTTTTGGAGAAGTCTTTGGAAGCACATAAAAATTTGATTTTTAGAAGGTGCCATTAATCTAGTTTCTCTTCTGCTGTTTGTGTATTTTGGGTTATGCTTGATAGTCTATTTATACCATATATTAGGGCCCCTAAATTTTCCCCTAGTTTTTCCTTGAGGAACTGTCTAGTTTTAGGTTTCACATTTAAGTC
>NW_006921823.1:880940-907895 GCF_000298275.1 Orycteropus afer afer
TTATGTAATCTTGTGTATTAATGGTCAGTTGTTTGCTATTTTTGGTTCTCTGTTCTAAGGATTCTCTTTAGTATGTCTTGTAAGTTTGGTGTGGTTTTAATAAATTCCCTTAGTTTCTGTTTATCTGGAAATCTCCTAATTCCACCATCATATTTGAGGGACAAGTTTGCTGGGTATATAATTGTTGGTTGAAAAGTTTTCTCTTTCAGGGTTTTATATATACCATCCCATTTCCTTCTCGCTTGCATGGTTTCTGCTGAGAAATCAGAGGTTATTCTTACTGGTTGTCCTTTGTAAGTAACTTTTTGTTTTTCCTGTGCTGGTTTGAGGATTCTGTCTTTGTCTTTGATGAGTTTGATGATATGCCTTTGTGATTTTATTTTGGGGTCTATCCTGTTTGGGGTTCCTTGGACTTCCTGAATGGATATATTCTCACTTTTCATCATATCAGGGAAGTTCTCTTCCAAGAAATCTTAGACAATTTTCTCAGTGGTTTTATTTTTCTCCTCCTGTTCTAGAATTCCAATGACATGTAGGTTATTCCTTTTGATGGTATCCCACATGATCCTTAAACTTTCTTCATTTTGTTTTGATCTTTTCACTGATTGATCCCTTTCCAAAGAAGTATTCAGATATTTGTCTTCAATCTCATTAATTTTGTCTTCCATTGCATCAATTCTACTCTTTTGCACTTCCAATGTGTTATGTATTTCTGACAATTTAGTATTAATCTTCTGGATTTCTATCTGTAGATTTTTGAATCACTTCTAATTTTTCATTTATTTTTGTATTTTCTTCCAAAATTCTTCTGAGATTTGTCTGTGTTTTCATTCATCTGTCTCTCAATCCTCTGAAGGTATCTAAATACAATTCTTTTGAATTCCTTATCAGGTAGTTCCAATGCCGTTTCTTCTTCAGGGATGTGTTCTGGATCTGTTTCTATCACTTTATCTTGTTTCTTTGTGTGGATTGTGATGGTCTGTTGTCTTCAAGACATTGTGACATTGTTGTATCACATTGTGATCTTTGTTAACTGTTTGTGAGGAGTAGCTAGTGTGAGTTTGGTTCTTCTTGGTGGTTGCTTATCATAGGTTCATTGACGGAAAAGGAGGTGGTGACTCTCACTAAGTGAAGCTGCAGGTGGTGTGTGTGTAGTTGTGTCATATAGGGACTGTTGCTGTCTCCCACTCACTAAGACAAAAATAATAACCACCAAAAAAGTAAAAGCAAATGGACAAAAAGCACACCATGTAATCACACAGGGACAGTAACCAAGTAAGAGAAAAGGGAATAAAACAAAAACAAACCAAAACAAAAAACACCACTGTATCTGTGGAGAGGGCAATAAGAGAAAAAAGTAGAGGAGAATACTGAAGAAAAAAATGGGAATAACACAAAAAGAAAAACAAAGAACAGGGTTACTCACAAGAAAAGAGAAAAAGAAAAAAATTGTAACCAGGAACTGGGCCAAGGAAAAAAACTGAATACTAGAACCTGGGAAGGGAAGAATAAAGCATAATAAGGACAAAAGTAGTAATAACAGTAGCGGTTTTAAAACAGACAAAAACAAAAGAAAAAAAATTCTGGACAGGGAGGGGCAGGGCACCCAGGTTCCCTCGGTGCACACTGACTGGGATGGAATTCCTGTCAGCCTAGAAGGTGCGTGGGAGTGAGGGATGGCCTCCCCTCCTGCATTCACCAAGAGTGTGTGATATAAGACTAACAAGTGGAATGTCACATCTTTTCAGTAGTCCGAGAGTCTAGAATGTCTTTGCAGTTCCCAGCAAGTGGATCATGTTTTTAAGTCCCTGGAATCTGGCAGAACACTGTCACTTTAAATATCCAAAATGGTCAAACCTCTTGAAAATATTCAAAGTGGCAGCGTCCTCAGGATAGGCAAAAGTCCACAGCTCAGCCCGCCTTCCTCTTCACTGCTGCGCCTTTTATTTCCCAGCCACCGGAGCATTCCCCGTGCAGTCCCTGGCTAGGAGGGCTGATTTTTAGGTCCTACCACCACTCGACAATACCCAAGCTGTTTGCGCCGTCAGGATCACTGCCAGACCGCAACTCAGTATGTCTCCTTTTTTGGTATTTTCATGCAAATTCTTCTGCTAGTTGGAGTTTAGTTCACTTCTATATCCTTCCCTTTAAGGTTCAGGAGTTCTGGATTATCTTCTGTATCTGTATTAATTGGTTCCCCTTTTGTTGAAGAGGGCTGGTGCAGTCTTTCTGCCTACTCTGCCATCTTACCGAAACTGTACGTTATTTCTTTGATATTGATAAAAGATTGATATTGATAAAAGATGTAAGACATTGATGAAAGAATGCTCCAGGAAACATCAAAAAATGGAATACACAGAGTCACTGTACCAAAAAGAATTGGTCAATGTTCATCCATTTCAGGAGGTGGCATATGATCAAGAACCAATGGTATTGAAGGAAGAAGTCAAAGCAGCACTGAAGGAATTGGCAAAGAACAAGGTTCAGGGATTGACAGAATACTCATTGAGATGTTTCAACAAATGGATGCCCTGCTGGAGGCCATGCCAAGAAATTTGGAAGACAGCTACCTGGCCAAATGACAGAAGAGATTAATATTTATACCTATTCCAAAGAAAGGTGATCCCACAGAATGTGGAAACTAATGAACAGTATCATTAATATCATACACAGGTAAAATCTTGCTAAAGACAATTAAAAAACTGTTGCAGAAGTATATTGACAGAGAACTTCCAGAAATGCAAGCCGGATTCAGAAGAGAACATGGAACGAAAGATATCATTGCTGATGTCAGATGAATCTTGGCTGAAAGCAAAGAATCCCAGAAAGATGTTTACTTGTGTTTTATTGGCTATGCAAAAGACTGGGTTGACCATAACAAATTATGGATAACATTGAGAAGACTGGGAATTCCAGAACACTTAATTGTGTTCATGAGGAACCTGTACATGGACCAGGAGGCTGTCGTTTGAACACAACAAAGGGATACTGCATGGTTTAAAATCGGGAAGGGAATGGGTCAGGGCTTGTATCCTTTCACCATACATATTCAACTTGTATGTTGTACAAATAATTCAAGAAGCTGGATTATATGAAGAATGTGGCATGAGGATCAGAGGAAGACTCATCAACAACCTGCAATATCCAGACAACACAACTTTTCTTGCTGAAAGTGAGGATCACTTGAAGCACTTACTGATGAAGTCGGCAGTATGGATTACACCTCAACATAAAGAAATGAAAGTCCTCACAACTGGAGCAATAAGCAGCATCATGATAAATGGAGAAAAGACTGCAGTTGTCAAAGATTTTATATTACTTGGTTCCACAATCAACACCAATGGAAGCAGTAGTCAAGACATCAGATGTATTCCATTGGGCAAGTCTGCTGCAAAACACCTGTTTGGAGGCGAGAATGACCTGACTTCATCTCACCTACTTTGGTCATGTTGTCAGAACAGACCATTTTCTAGAGAAGGATATCATGCTTGGTAAAGTGGAGGGTCAACAAAAAAGGGAAGGCCCTCAATGAGCCTGACAAAGTGGCTGCAACAATGGGCTCAAGTATATCAAGGATTGAGAGGCTGGCACAGGACCAGGCAGTGTTTAGTTCTGTTGTGCATGGGGTTGCTGAGTCAGAGCTGACTCTACTGCACCTAACAACAGAAAAATGGACAAAGGGTATGGATTAACAGCATAGGAAATAAAAATAGCCTTGCAAAGTGGCACACTCTCATTTACAATAAAAGAAATGCAAATTATAACTACACTTAAATACCATACACTGTGTTGGAGAGGGGCTGTGGAAACAGTCAATTCCACAGACAGTGCATTGGTACAGCTTCTAAGGAAATCAACTGGGTAACGTCTATAACATATACATGTTCTTTGAATCAGCAAGTTCACTTCTGGGAATTTACAGTGCAGATATAATCATACATGTGAATGATTGGAAATTCCCTAAATTATCTATGAACACATGCCTAATTAAATAAGTTGTGGTACATCCTTACAACAGATAATAAAAAACCAAACTCACTGCTGCCGAGTCAGATCTGACTCACACCAACCCCTCCTTGGGTTTCGAGGCGCTATCACTATGGAAGTAGATTGCCCAACCTTCCTTCTGAGGAGTGGCTGGTGGGTTTGAACCACCAGCCTCTGGTTAGCAGTCAAATGCCTTAGGCACCACACCACCAGAGCTCCCACAATAGATAATATGCAGCAAAATAAATAAATAAATAAATAAACTCTTCATCTTTTAATATTAAAAGGTCTCAAAGATACGTCATTAAGTTAAAAAAAATTCAAGGTACAGAAGCTACCATTTGTATACAAAGGAAAGAAAGAATGTATATTTATTTACACACACATTTTCTATATGCAGAACAGGACCCTTGTAACACTGGTCACCACTGGCCCTCCTGCCAGCCACTGAGCTTTAGGTTGCTTTTAGTTTTCATTACCCGTAGAAAACATGCCCTCAGGATGTCAGCAATTTACTTAAAAAAGCTACAAGACAAAATTCCTTAGTTTAAGATAAACATACTCCTAGCATGTTATCAAAAAGGCTGTTTTACGGAGGCCAACACTATATGCTTTTCACGTGTGTTTCTCTCTCCTTGACACCAGAAACTTTAATAACACAGCAAATTTTAAACCAAAATCAAACCAGTTGCTGTTGAGTCCATTTTGATTCATGGTGACCTGCCCCTATGTGTTATCAGAGTAGAACTGTGCTCCACAAGTGTATCAGGGGCTGCTTTTTTTTTTTTCCGAAGCAGATAACCATCCTTTTCTTCTGAGGTGCCTCTGGGTGGACTTGAAACCCCACCATTTTGGCTAGTAGCCAAGCATGTTAATCACTTGTGCCATCCAGGAACTCAGTGGTGGTTCAGTGGTAGAATTCTTGCCTTTCACGCAGGAGCCTTGGGTTTGATTTCTGGCCAATGCCCCTCATATGCAACCACCACTCATTTGTCAGTGGACACTTGTACTTTGCTGTGATGTTGAACAGGTTTTATTAAAGCTTACAGGCTAAGATGGACTAGGAAGAAAGGCCTGGCAATTTACTTTCAAAAATCAGCTAAGGAAAACCAAGGATCACAACAGTCCAATCTGCAGATGACTGGGCAATGTTTTGTTCTATAACGCAAGGGGTCACTGTAAGTTGGGAGTCAACAGCGGCTGGCAACAGCATGATGAAAAATTAGGTATAGTGTGGGTTATCTGACCTTTTGATATCTCTGTGCCTTTTGTTGTCTCTGAGTTATTTTACAACTCCGTAAGCTGAAGAAAAATGATAGTAACCATGATTCTTCTTTTTAAAAATAGTATTGTTCTCTGTGAAGGTTTATATAACAAATGAGGTGACAATTGTGACAAATTATACACAAACTATTCAGTGACTTGGTTACATTTTTCACAATGTGTCAACATTCTCATTATTCTGGTTGTTCCATTAATCTAGTTTCCCTGCACCACCCCGTACCTTCTCATCTTTACTTTTGAGTAAATGTTGACCATTTGGTCTCATATAGATTAATTTTTGAAAAACTACTTTTTTTTTTTGTTTTAGGTGAAAGTTTACACAGCAAATTAGGTTCCCATTCAACAATTTTTATACAAATAGTTCAATGACATTGGTTACATATTTCATAATGTGTCACCATTCTCATTATTTCCACTGTTTTCATTACTTTAGCTTCTCTGCCCCTCCTTACCATCTCATCTTGGCTTTAGGGTAAATGTTGACCATTTGGTCTCATATCACTGATTATTTAAGTGATGACAGTAAGCACAGGTGATGTTTACTTTTTAAGTCAATCTATTCTTTGAATGAAAAGTGACCTACCTCTAAGGGTGGCTTCAGTTCCAAGTTCTGAGTATCTTAGGGCAACTGTTGTGGGTTCCTCTGTCTCTATTGGTCTAGTAAACCTGGCATTTTTTTTTTTTTTTTAAGATTTGAGTTTTGTTCTACATTTTTCTCATTCTATATGGGACCTTCGGTGGTATCCCTAGTCAGGACAGTAGGTTAGTGGTAACTGGCCACCATTTAGTTTTATGGTCCCAGGTCAGATAAGGCCTTGGTTCACGAAGTACACTATTAGTCCTTTGAACTAATTTTTTGAGCCTTTTGTTTCCTTCTTTCTCTTTTGCTTCAGACTTGTAGAGACCAATAGCTGTATCTCAGATGTTCACTTGAAAGCTTTTAAACCCCAGATGTTACTCAGTGAACTAGGATGTAGAACATAAACTTTACGAAGTTTTTTGTTTTTATTTTACTGCTGCCTGACCTAATGATTTGGGTTCTTCATTCCCTCCCTGCAACCACTTAAGTGAGAATCCTCCAGACTGACATTTGACTCACGGATTTGGGACTTGACAGCCTCTACAAAGGCATGAGCCATTTCCTTGGTAGTTCATGAATTCTGTGAGACGATGCGGTGAATTCTGGAACCCTAAAATGAGAGAGAGTACTAAGGGGAGGAGGTGTAGTTGATGTTAGAGATGAAGAAGTGGTACAGTGGTTTGGAAAACCAGGACATTTGGGACATCTTTTATTTCAGCCTTGTGTTGCTTCTAAAAAGAAATTATTTTAGAAGAATATTGATTGGTACTATTTAACTATTTGAGTAAATTAAAATTCTTTATATTAGAGTGAGCTTTTTTATGTACATTTATAAAGTACCACAGTGAATTCTGTGGGAGTTCTGGTAGCGTAGTGCCTAAGGCACTTGACTGTTAACCAGAAGGCTGGCGGTTCATACCCACCAGCCACTCCTTGGAAGGAAGATGGGGCAATCTACTTCCGTAGTGATATTGCCTCGGAAACCCGAGGGGTCGCTATGAGTTGGGTCTGACTCAACAGTATATAACAACAGTGAATTCTCAGTAATGTGCTTATTAATTTTTTTTAATGAAAAATAATGCCAAATATAGTAGTAGTATTATTTAGGAAAAAGGTTTACCATAGGTTAAGGTGAGTGGCAAAAGGTGAAGCCTAATCATTTCCAACTACCTTTTAAACTACTCTGACTTTCATCTCTTCTAGTAGCCATGACAACGAAACAGGATAGCCTCAAAAAAGGATTAAACTTGGGCACTGTAAAAGGGAACATAGTCTAAGTCTTTCAATTAACTCACATGGAAGTATATGCCCTGGTTAACAGGGTTAATGTCTCTTATTACAGAACCTCAAGCATATGGACAATCGCTATTAAAAAGTCTAGCACAAAAAAGTCCCGATTCCACACTGTCATCTTCAAAAAAGTCTGACAGAGTGCTACCCATGTACACAGACCCATACATACCCAAATTAAAGAAGTCCTGCTGCTAAAAAACCACATTTCAAGAAAATAATCTCTACTGGATATCTGGTTCTAAACTGGTACAATATTTTTATTTAAAACCTTAAAAAAAAAAAAAAAAGAAACCACATTCTTCACTAAGAAAATTGATTCCTATGATAGAATCTAAACCAATGACAGGGGTTTTGGTTTATTGGTTCATAAGTAGCATGTATAATGTAAGCAAGTCAAATGCCTGATAGCAGAGAAGCAGAGCACAGTATCACCCCAGTATCATCAGAGCAAGCGGACAGTCTTTCCAGTCACTGTCAAGAAGTCATCATCAGCCAAGGCATGCAGAGCTTCTTCAAACATGTCTTTGGTAATTGCCTTCAAGGAAGAGGAAAATAAATATTAGATATGTCAAATTCTTTAATAACTGATAGAGATTAGACAATTTTAATGTCTAAGTAACATTTAATCTCTTTCTCTTTTTGGTGGCTCTGTTGTATCTATTCAATCTGGCCCCTGTAAAACCAAAGCAGGCACATACAATACATCAATGAGCAGGTGCTGCAAAGTAGCTCAAGGGCTGGATTTGGGCTGTTGTTCTTTTCACAGAACAAGTCAACTTTAATTACTCATAAAAAGACACCTGAATATTTCATTCCCAAAATAAACGATAAGGTTAAAATTTACCAAGTGACAAACCAGTTACTGTTGAGTAGATTCTGAGTCATGACAATACCATGTGTGTCAGAGTAGAACTGTGGTCCAGAAGATTTTGATAGCCAATTTGTCAGAAAAAGATCACCAGGTCTTTCTTCCAAGGTGTGTCTGAGTGGACTTCAGGCTCTAATCTTTCAGTTAGCAGTTGGGTACATTAACTTTGTGCCACCCAAGGATTCAGTGTCAAAGGCTACCAAAAGCCTTTAAAGTACAAAAACAAAAACAAAAAAACAACCAAACCCACTGCCACTGAGTTGATTCTGACTCATAGCAACTCCCACTGGTTTTTGAGGCAGTAAACCTTTATAGAAGTAGATTATGGCCTTCCTTTCACGGACTGGCTGGCAAGTTTGAACCACCAAGCTTCTGGTTAATAGTCAAATGCCTTAGGCAATGTGCCACCAGAGCTTCTTTAAAATACATATGTTCTTTAACACAATAGTTTGATTTCTAGGTATAAATGCAAATAATTGATTTATGAGGAAAGATGTTGCACATTTTAACATCAAACAAGTGCAAACACCAAAGTCCAACAACTGGTCAGTAAATGAGGGAATATGCACGCAACAGAATGTTACCCAATCATTATGAATAATGTTCTGAGGTATATTTACCAACATTGAAAGATGTTAATAATATACTTTTAATTCAGAGGAGAAAACAAAAGTTATGAACAGTATAACTAATATTGATGTTGTCCCCTTTTTTAAAGAAAAGATCACACATAAAAAAACTCTGAAAGGGGTGTAACAAAATTTTAATCATGAATATTTCTTGATGTTAGGTTAAGTCTTCTTTATTCTTATCTGCATTTATTACTTAAACGATTAACAAAGTAGGAAAAAGAAACAAAACAACCCTAAAAGCAGTATTAAGGGGAAAAAAACCCAAAAACTATTAAGTACAAAAATTATAAATATAAACACCTACTATGTCTGATTGTCCCCTGATATCTTCAAAAAGTTGCTGGTATTTTAGTGCTGGTGTCTTGCCCTTAGACAAAATAAGTTTCTTCAAAGCTTCAGCTAATTCTTCTTTCCGTTTACGAGAGGTGGCACTCATTCCTGATTATAAAATAATTTCATGTATAAAAGTGTTATGTTTCAAATCTCCATAAATATCCCCTTTAGAGTGTTTAGGTTACTGTTCTTTCTGACATGTACCCTAAAAATAGGTCTACCATTCTGCTTTACACTTGTTTGAAATACTTTCATATAAATTTTAAGTGACTTTTCTCCATTGCTCACCTAAGTCTCAAGCTCTCAACAGTGGAAATGCCAAGCCAAGAGAGGTAAAAGTACAGTGGCTAATGTCAAAACACACATTCAAAAGCATAGTGAGTTTTGAATTTTGTTTATAATTTTCTATAACCTAATAGCTGCTATGTTCCATATAATCTCTACAGCAAACACAGTCATTTGTTTCTTAACAAATAAATTATTTCTTTAAAATGGGTTAATATGCTATATGATTGTTCCCATGTATCTTCAGAGAGTTGCTGGTATTTTAGTGATAGTTTTTGCTCTTAGACAAAATAAGTTTTCCCTATACAGCAGATGAGAGATAGAATCCCCTTAAAATGATATAACACTGTGTGTTTACTGTATTTTTTTTCAAGAGAATATTAAACATCTTTTATCAGATTCTCCAAGGTGTCTTGATCTTTAAAAGGTTAAGAACAGAACCTCTATTCCAAATGAACTATCCTTTACCTTAAATGAAATACTAGTTACATATGCATGTAAGTCAGCTTTGAATGTTTTTTTTATTTTATGCTACAACACACCTGTGGTGAGAATAGATATATCCACAATGCCAGTCCGGGGGTCGGTTGCAGACTGCTTTAGAGCCTCCCGATGAAGGCGCTTTGCTTCTTCAACATCAATTGCTTCAACTTTGTTTGAAAACCGTACTTTAGCATGGGCTTCTGCTAAACGAATTAATGATTCCAGCTGTCGAGGGTATGCGGAAACCATTCCGCGGCTACTACCTATCTTCCGCATGTCTACATAAGCCTAGTACAGGTAAAAAACACAAAAGAAAAACCCTTTGATAACAACAAACCGTTTTGTGGTTAAAATGTGCAGCAGAGTCAGGATTACTTTAAATAAATAGATCACAGCCCACTGCCGCATTGGGGCACCAGGACATGAAAGCAGATAGAGCTTGAGGCCTCAGAGGTTACCATCAAGTGGCAGATAGACATACAGATCACAGTAATTTTAGGACAAACTCCCAACGCCTGGCAGGAAATGGTAGCTGTAAATATTCTGACTGGAAAATATTTATGAAGACTTCTTGGAGAAGGAGAAATGATGTATGGTATGAAAAATGTAACCAACAGTGGAGACACTGAAAAAGGTTTATGAGCATGAGGGTAGAGTGCATGCCTAAAAAAGGCCAAGGCATTGACTCCAAATGCCACTTCTAGGTGACGATCCACTCAACCAGACATGCTAAGGATAATAGGGATGATGTTACAAAGATAAGTGTATTAAACAGATGACATAATTTCATTTCTTCGTGAACAACCCTCACTGAATATGTAGTAGCAGATTTAAAACAGTTTATGTGCTCACTGCTAACTGAAAATTGGAGGTTCAAGTCCACACACAGGCACCTGGGGAAAAATGCCTGGCGATTTACTTCCAAAAAATATCCCAACGAAAATCCCATGGAGCACAATTCTACCCTACAATATGAGGTTGCAATGAATCAATGTCGACTCAATGAGAATTTTGAAAGCTGTCAGAATATAAAGCCCACAAAACACTGAAAACTTTCTCATCACAAAATGTTTCCATAACCTAAAATGTGCAGGCGGGTACTGCTCAAATGACAGAGCAGGATATTGAAAAGTGAACATTAAATATTTATAATTCATTTTCATTTTTAGAAATGAGCCGATCAAAGTTTTAACGCCTTGCCAAGAGTTACAAAGTTACTAAGTAATAACACTTGTATTTGAACTCAGGTCTTCTAATCTTAAATTCACTTATAATTATTTAAATATAAAAAGTGTACATACAACATATACCAATTAATTCTTTTCCTCTTTCTATGTTTGGAAATCAATTTCGTATCAGAGGAGGAAAAAAATTAATACTTATACAACACATCTATCTATCTATTCTCATCAAAATAATTAATGTTTTAAAGAAGATGACTGAGCGTATTTACTTTGCTTCAATGCTAAGACAGGAGCTATGGTGGCGCAGTGGGTAAGGCATTTGACTGCTAACCAGAAGGTTGGTGGTTCAAACCCACCAGCCACTCCGTGGAAGGAAGATCAGGCAATCTATTTCTGTAAAGATTTACTGCCTTGGAAACCCAACGGGGGTCGCTATGAGTTGAAATTGACTCAAGGGCAATGAGTTTGGTTTCTAGAAGATTCCTCACACTATACTACCAGTGCTGTACTACCTCGATGAGAGACTGGCCTGCCTCCTCGCTCAGCTTCGGTGTGATGGTGCTGTGTGCATAGGCAATGTAGTCCCGTAGGACTGCCATGTCCATGAATTCCTCCTCTGCCTGCTCCTCGCTTTGGTAGTACAGTGCTACCAGGTGGTGGGCCAGGTGCCTGTCGTAGGCTTCGTCCTGAGGGTCCAGCATCAGGAAGATCAAATCAAACCTGGAAGAGTAAATAAAACACAATTTTAATTGGTTTGCAAATATACTTATAAATGTAATTTTAAAGCTTGCTCTTCAGCCCCACAGTACTGAAGAGCAAACTTTAAAATGTGCATTTGGTAAGGATCACTGAGGGAAGAAATGTCCTTCACTGTCATGAGTAGGCTCCCTGCTCTGCTAGCCCTTTGTTCTGGCAGCCAAGTCAAAAAAGAGCTCCCCAGAGAAAATATTACTATACTTTTGAATTTGAATGAAGATACATTCTGTTTTAGTAGAGGGTATGTGTGTGTGGGATTCTAGTTGGTAAAAAAGAAGAACAATCACGTTATTAAAATCTAAAATCCATAATACATTTATTAAATTTATCAACATCTGGAATAGTGAGTTGAGAAAAAGTGTAGATTTATAAGACTTTACTTTAATAAACCTAATTTTTCAGAAGCATCTACTGGGTGAAGTGGCTATCTGCAGCATCTAAAAAAGATTTCAAAACTAAATTTCCTAATTGCTTTAAAACGTAAATACTTGGTGCTAACCACAGGTGGGGAAAGAAACATATATTCCTTGTCCCCAAAACTCCTAACCAACCATTAACTGAAACATTTTATTTTAGAGTGAAGAGTTCATAATATTAAGTTGCTGAATTTAAGTACTATTTCCTTCCTTCACTTTCATCCTAAGGTCTATGGGTGAGGAAAATAAGAGTACCACCACCACAACAAATTATACAGAAATGTTTTAATACCTTGATAATAATGTGTGAGGCAGCTGGATGTTTTCAATGGTGGTTTTTTTGGGATTCCACTGAGACTCTATAGGATTGGCTGCTGCCAGGATAGAGGTGCGTGCGTTGAGCTGACAGATGATCCCAGCCTGTCAAAAAAGTATCATCAGAAGGGTGTTCTTTAGCCATCGAGAACTACTCCTTTTTTTCTTCTTATTCATTTATTTATATTGTGCTTTAGATGCAAGTTTACAGAGCAGAGTTTGTTTTACATTCAACATTTCATGTACATTTAGTTTCACTCCCCATTTACCATCCCCAACCTAACCCAGTCTCCTCCCTTCCCTGCCAGTAACCCTCCCCCCAGTGCTCCTATTAGTTATGCACTCCTGTGTGTCCTGCATTTCCTCCACATGAATGTTGCTGCACTGGTCTTGCTCCAAGGAATGTATTTCCACAGAGTATGTGGGTGTATCACCCTGGGTTGAGTGGTCTGTGTGTACATTTTGTTTACTACTGGGGTGAGAGTCAGCCCCTGGGAGTAAGTTTTATTCCAAGCCCAGAATATATTGTAGGCCCATAGTATTATGGGTCTCACCAGACTCCATCCAACCTGTAATTCTGTTCATTATTGGGTTTTTGGATTTTGTTCCACATTTTTTCTTCCACTCTATCAAGGATCTCCAGATTTGATCCTTTTCTGAGTGGTTGGCATTGGTAGCCAGGCAACATCCAATTCTTCTGGTCTCAAGGGTTATCATGTCATAGGGCTGACTGCTTCCAAATGCCCTTGTTTTTTTGCACTCTTCTCCACTTCTGATGCTAGGAGACCATTTGCTGCATCTTAGATTGCCGCTTGAAAGCTTTTAAGACCCCAGGTGCTACTCACCAATGCAGGACGAAGAACAAGACTTTTATGTATTTTGTTGTGCCAACTGAGTCTGATGTTCCCCAATACTATGGTCCTGAGTCAGTAGATCCATTGGATCTCTCTCCCAGTGTCTGGCTGTCTGTGAGGGATGACCCTATGTCTATCTTCTGTTGCTTCTGGAAGGATTGTGTGTTTTGTGTCACTGTTATCTGTGTAAGATTAGCCAAGAACCACTCCTTTTGAACCAATCATCAATTCAACAACCTCCAATGGAGAAGCCTAAATATCATACTGAAAGAAGAACCAAATTAAGGGGGATGAAGTTCTGGTGGGAGATTTGGCTAGTGCCTTACACTTGATGCAGTGTAGACAGTGTCAGCCTCCATGTGGTCCCAACTGTAACCTATTGCTTCCTGGTCTGTCTTGCCACCCGTCACTTCTTTTATCCTCAGAATTACTAACACCACACAAACCAAGACCCTATTTAATACCTGTCTCTTAGGGTCATAAAGGAGGAATCTGAGACTAAAAATGTAATATGATATTCATATTTGAATTAGGGGGGAAAAAAAAAAATCTATGGAACAGAATCTTTTACAAACAAAAAGTTCTTATTTTGGATTCCTGTAAGAATTGAGTTTTAGATGAATGCATGCTATAACCATGTCATTTTCAGAAGCTATAACTCTTGTAGGAGTATTGTGCAAGTTCTACAAATACCGCACTTTAGTGACCAGAACAGCAAGAAACACTAAAGAGGACACTGCAGAAATCATTCAAGAGATTCAGCTAAAATACAATGTTTTTTTTAGAAAACCAAACTCACAGCTGTCAAGTCAAATTGACTCATAGCAACCCCTCCTTGGGTTTCCAAGGTAGTATCTCTATAGAAGTAGATTGCCCAATCTTCCTTCTGAGTGGCTGGTGGGTTTGAACCACCAGCCTTCTGGTTAGCAGTCAAATGCCTTAGGCAATATGTCACCAGAGCTCCCAAATATAATGTAAGGAGTAATGTTATGTAACATTTTTAAACTGGGAAATATCTTTAAAAAATTAACCAGTTTCCTTAAGTTAGAACCATGGTAATACTGATCGTTCTGACATTATTTTCCATATATCTACATATTTAAAGTGTTCCAGTTTATGCAGTGATGAAAACAGCTAACCTTTGCAATGGAGAGAGTCTGTTGTTCCATCACTTCATGCAACACTGATCTTGTACTTTCATTCATCTTGTCAAACTCATCGATGCAGCAGATGCCATTATCACTGAGGACAAGAGCGCCTGTCTGCAGGACCAGCTGTCTTGTCTCTGGGTCCTTCATCACATAGGCAGTGAGGCCAACAGCACTGGAGCCTTTCCCAGACGTGTACTGCCCCCGGGGAACCAGGTTGTAGACATACTGCAGCAGCTGGGACTTACTGGTCCCAGGGTCACCACAAAGAAGGATATTAATCTCGGCACGAAATTTGCCCCTTCCTGTGTGACTAAAATCCTTTCTGGTTCCCCCGAAGAGTTGAAGCAAAATTCCCTAAGAAGAAAACATGTCTGAACATTAACTGACTACAGAATAACAGATTTTGTTAAAATGTTATAGAAGTACTTTTCTGCTCTGTGAATAAAAAAACTGTAAGAAAAAGACTAAAGAAAGATATGAAGAAAATAAAATGTTACAGGGCTTTAATTATGGTCATCTAAGTTCCCATTCTTAGGTTTAGAACATGAAAGGTTAATATAGAGACCAGGAAATAGATAACGATGTTGTGATTTTTCTCAATTTATGATAAGGTAATGCTGTGAGTACCTTATTATGTAAAAACAGCAAGCTCTTATCCTTTATCCAGGAGTGAGGAAGTTGCGATGTGTGTGTATGTTTATAATGCATAATACCAGAGAAGTGCAAATCTCACAAATTTAAAAAGTTCACTGTTTACCTTCTTTATATCTTCATGTTCATAAATGCTTGGAGCCAAGGCTGAAGCAAGTCTCTCATAAATGTCTGGTTTTCTGGAAAGTTCCTTAAGCAGTTCCACACGTTTCTCCGAAAAAAGTTTCTGTTCTGCTTCTTCATCAAGCCCATGCAGGCGTTTTGCGTCCATTTTCCGATAATGGATGACATCAATGTGGGTCTTATAAACAGACTTCACATTACTCACTCTTGGATTGACTCGGATGGGAACTGCTCTGTAGATGCCTAAGAGCAGCAACCATGAGACACACTGTGACTCTGACAGGCTCAATAAACCAGGGCAGACAAGTGGCATACTAAGAAGCCTGGCCCAGAAAAGGAGAGAGGACAAGCACATCTATTCAAAGGATACCTACAGTTAGCTCCCTTTGTGCTATCCAAGCTGAGGACTCAGGCCTACTCTCTCAGGTGGGAGTGTGGCAGCAGGAAGGAGGCAGGGCATGATGGAAAGAGCAATTTTTTCAAAAGGCAGACCTGAACACTTTCTCACCTGTGACCACTAGCTGGCTCTATAACACTGGGTTCTCCAAGCATAACCATATAGCACACGGTGCTGAGGGTTACATGAAATTATTCTGCTTCTAACACAAAGCCTAGCTCATGGCTTATGTTTGATACGAATATGTTCATTCCCTTAAGCTGAGTATAAGGAGCCCTGGTGGTGCAGTGGCTAGTGCTTGTCTTCCAACCAGAAGGTCAGTGGTTCAAACCCACCAGCTGTTCCACTGGAGAAAGAACTGGTGATCTGTTCCCATACAGATTATAGGTTTAGAAACCTTACAGGAAAGTTCTACTCTGTCCTACAGGGTCACTATGAGTCAGAATTGACTCAAAGGGAATGGGTTTGGTTTTTTTTTTTTTACTTGACAGGAAGAAAATGCTAAAATCCAAAATGAAAAACACTGAAAAAGGAAATCTTGAAAATTTCATAGAAAGTAAGACAATCTACTGTTCAAAGGGGAAGAAGAAATGACTGTTTGCCAGCTTTCTGCTCCCTCTCACCGAGTTCATGCATAAGACCATGACTAGGAGCTCTGGTGGCATAGTGCCTAAGGCATCTGACTGCTAACCCGAAGAATGGTGGTTCAAACCCACCAGCCATTCCTCAGTAGGAAGGTTGGGCAATCTACTTCTGTAGTGATACCACCGTGGAAACCCAAGGAGGGGTTGCTATGAGTCGGATCTGACTCAATGGCAGCGTGTTTGGTTTTCGGTATTTTTTTACTGCCTTTGTATAGCTAATAGCTCCATATAGTTCTTTGATAACACATAAAAGCCAGCTTACATATAACACACACATCAGTAGTATTACTCTTGCTCCCAAATAGATTCTCAGTGGCCTGGGTATCTTTCTGCACCCTGTCTGTAGTGACTTCTGTTCACACCATGGTACTGATCAATGCCATAGCCCTTCCCCAAACCCTATCATGTGTTAATCCTTGAATTCCATTTTGAAACAAGGGGGAAAAAATGCTGTTTCTACTGCTTGTTCAACTTTTTTTTAAACAAAATCACAGGACTCTTAGATTTGCAGCCATCTAATACTACAACACGTGGTTGACAAAATGGCAGAAAATCGTAACACTCACGTGCTGAAGAGCTGCTAACACTGTCTGCCCTCTCATTTCTAAATACTACAGTCTCACTCCAATTTTCAACCTCTACACCTATTTTTTCAAAACTGAGATTGGAAATCTTTACTCAGTTAGTAGAAGGGCAGGTAAATGAGAGCCAGGGATTGGCCAGCTGACACTAGGACTGATAGGCTCTCCACCATCTCTGAGAAGCAATCAGTTCTCACACTACCCATCAGACAGAAGAGGACTGCTATGCACACACCTGAGACACAAAATGACCATATTCTTTTCCAGCATCTGAAGAAACTGCACCTTACTATAGTGAAAGAAAGAGGATTGTCTTGGCACAAAGAGAAGCAGATCTGAATCTTGGCTCTGTATCTTACCACAGAACCTTAGCTAATGTTACATACACAGCTTTGAATCTGAGTCTATCCCAATATAAAAAATACAACAAAATGTTTAGAATAAGAACAAGGTATCCCTGTTTCAGCCTTCTCTACATGAACAATTTCAACCCTTAGCTGGCATTTGGGAAATGGGGAGAACTTTGTTTACAACTGCAGAGCTCAAAGCCTGCTGATAACAGCCAGTCCAAAGCTGCTCTCTCATGATACCACTAACTGAATATACACACATAACCCTAGGATGAGGACAACGAGCTCCAAAATCCAGGTTTGGGAATCCCTGAAAGACTGCCTCCTCTGCCTCGTTCTCAGGCTAACAAACCTGCTCTAGTATACTCATGATTAAGTTGGAGGATTTATAAAAAGCACAACTGAGAGCCAGTCAGGTACCTGACTATGTCAACATAAACTATGGCTCTTACCTGTGACATTCACTCTGTCGCCAGGCTGGACTTTGTCAACAAGATCATTGTGACCAAAAAGGATGACCGTGTGAGGTGTCTGTCCTGCTGGCATATCCTCAGGAGACTCCTGAAGTTTGATCTGATAGGAGAGCACAACAGATGGAGGACATATGAGAATGGAGTATGACTGATTTTTCATGTGACATGGGAAAACATTTTGTAAGGATGTAGCTTATTTTAACATTCATCTTTTTTTGAAGGAGAGGACTTAGGTGGCTCCCACTTTTTTGCCACCATAAGGCTGTAAAACATCTCTTTGTGCATAATCTTTGCCCACATTTCTAATTGTTTCTTTAGAACAGTTACTTCTAGTAGAATTCGTGGGCTGTGAGTACACATCTTCAAGATTCTCAGCTTTAGCAATTCTGTGCACCTTTCCTTGTCACTGTGTGCATAGCAGATACTTGCCTATGGATAGATCTACAAACATCTACCTGATAGGTATTTGTTAGGCGTCTGGGACTACACAGTTAAGAGTCCTGCCCTCATGGGGTAAAGAGGAGCACACAATAAACAAACAGGCAAATGACACATAACAGATCTGACACTGACAAGCACAGTAGATAAGAAAAAACAGTGCAAGGAATGTAAAAATGTTAGGGTGGAGTTGTTGTTGTTGTTTGCCATCGAGTCTGGCCCCGACTCATAGCGACCCCTCCTTGGGTTTCCGAGGCAGTATCACTACGGAAGTAGGATTGCCCAACCTTCCTTCCAAGGAGTGGCTGGTGGGTTTGAACCGTCAGCCTTCTGGTTAGCAGTCAAGTGCTTTTAGCCACTATGCTACCAGAGCTCCCGTAAAAATGTTAGGGTGGAGTAGAGGAGATTTTTTCCACAAACCAAGGTTAGGGAGATGCTTTTTAAGTAGGTGACCTCTGAGGAGAAGTCATGTGTTCTCAGCTGAAGAAACATCAAGTGTAAATGCCCTGAGGTAGGTACATGCCTGGCTGAGGTGCTGTAAATAAGGAAGTGGATGTCAGAAGTCTGTGGGTATAAGGTATGTTGTGGGGTGATGTTGCGTTATATAGGACTTGGAGGTGATACTTGGCTTTAGGTTTTATTTTAAGTCAGTCTGGGGGTCTTTGGGCACAAACCCTTGGGGAGCAAGGGTTTTTTCTTTCTCTCTCCAGCTGCCAGTACTGCACCAATGTGAAATGAGGTCCCAATAATCTCTGCCAATATTAAATGAATAATTTTATTTTAATTTTCATCTGTTTGGTTAGAAATAAACATATTTTTCAGATTCGCTATTATTATTACTTTTTTGACTCCCTTTAAGGGAAATTACCTTTTGTACTATTTTGAACATATTTTCTCCAGCTAATAAAAAAGAAAAAGAGAAATTCTTCACACATTATAATAAAATCAATAAAACTAAACATATTAGTCTTCATGCATATACTTTTATACTACTAAAATCATATCTAGTAAGTTTTCTGCCTCCCCTTATTTCTAGGTGACAATAAACATAAGTTACATCAAATGTAAATTTCATGATCAAAAGATAAAAGTTAAAACTTCCAATAAAACTTGTATCTCACATCTATTAATTACTAGTAGACAGTTGTAAAATGACAGAATTTAACCAAATAATTTTTACTGTGCTCAAATGTTGTATATATTCCTATCTGACTTACCTAAAACACGTTAAACAATCTTAAATTACTTTCCATAAAAACCTCTCATGTTAAATTTAGTAAGTCAAATTCAGGAGTAGGCAGATTTGCTTTGGTAACTTATAACTGATATTAAATTTTTAAGATGTCTATAGGGGCTCTGGTAGCGTAGTGCCTAAGTCATTTGACTGCTAACCCACCAGCCACTCTTTGGAAGGAAGGTTGGGCAATCTATTTCTGTAGTGATACTGCCTCGGAAACCCAGGAGGGGTCCCTTGAGTCAGTTTGACTCGATGGCAGTGAGCATAATGGAAGAAGAGTCCCTGCATGGTGCAAAAGGTTAGCATGCTTGACTGTTAACCAAAAGGCTGGGGGCTGTAGTCTATTCAGAGGCATCTCAGAAGAAAGGTCAGATGACCTACTTTGAAAAGAATCAGTCATTGAAAACCCCATGGAATTCAGTTCTGATACATATAGGGTTGCCATGAGTCAGAATCGATTCCATGGCAACTCTTCTTTTTTAATAGTTGGAGAATATACTTTTTCTTTTATTATAAAACATTTTAGGTCTACAATAATGTACAACTGTAAAATAATGGACTAGTTCACTAACAATAAAGGAGGTCTGTCGGTGCATTGGTTAAAGCACTTGGCTCTAACCAAACAGTGGTTCAAACACACTAGCTGCTCCACAGGAGAAAGATGTGGGAGTCTGCTTCCATAAAAACTTACAGCTTTAGAAACCCTATGGAGCAGTTCTACTCTGTTGGAATCAACTTGATGGCAATTTTTGTTTCACTAGCTGTAAAACAGCAACTCTGTGACTGAATGCTTCAAATATTCCAGCCCACAACCTGCAGACAAAAATCTACCATTTGAGAGGAAAAAGCTGAACGCCATTTAGGAAGCAAAGTTTTAAAATGTGGCTTTTGGGGGTATATAGATAAAGGGAGAATACATTTATATGGGTCCCTTCCCTGTGTCCTTGGTCTTGGCTGGAAGGCCTGAAGAGGCACATGGAGGAATAGGGATAAGGGGCTTTTGGAGGGCAGCAAGGGGTGTACTGAGAGAAGGGGAGGAAGGGGCATGGGGAATGGGCAAGAAGGGAGGTAGGGGAAGGGGCTCACCATCTGCTTATCGGAGAAGGCAGAGCGGTTGTGGATAAGAGCCATGCTGTGGGTTGTATGGCAGTGATCACATACACTGGGCTCAGCAATGCGGCCACGGTCAATCTCTACGTGGGCTGTGTGCGCGCACACCTGGCACTGGAAGAAGGCCTCCTGCATCTCTGGAATCAACTGGGAAGTTCTGATCACCATGCCACTTATGGTGATGAGCTGATCGATATCTGCAGGCAAACAGAGAGGCTGCTCTACTAGCCCTGCCTGGAAGATCTTCTCCTAAGGAGATTCCCATCAGGGCAGGTTCAGAAGGAATGCTGAAGTCACAGAGCCACCTCAGGAGAGGTCGAATTCTTTCCCCAAGTTCACTATGGGACCATGCATGAATGACTAGATACCTCACGGAACTCTGTGGGGTCACCATTATCCCATTCCACTTCTCTTCTTGGCTTTGGAATAAAAGCTGCAACTTTCTACCCATTTTACCCAGGACCTCCTTCCCGTTACCACATCGTGGGGATGTTCTGCCATCTCAGTGTGTGGTAAAAACACTGAACCCAAATGCAACTGCCTGCCTTGTATCCATGTTAGGGGAAGCCCCTTAAACTTTCTCTGCCTCATAGCCCTCATTCACAAAGTGAGGGTAACCACAGTGTTAACCTCTCAAGATTGTACAGACGATTGAGCCAGTATGTATCAAGCCTAAAACAGTGAGTAGTAAAGAGTAAGCACTCAATTACTATGATCTACAGACACAGCCATCTTTCTGTCTTACTCATATTTTCTCTATACCATGGACCTGTCCCCTTTATTCTTTGGTCATATTACCCTCAACCAAGTTCTCACTACTGTGTTTTCATCCTTTGTGGTCACAAAACATGGCCTGTAGTTAATTGCTGCTGGCTTTATTGACTGGTAGATTGACTTTCAGAAGTAAGACTGGGCAATCTTCCTCCATAAAGATTTACTGACTTGGAAACCCAACAGGGGTCACTATGAGTTGGAATTGACTCCAAGGCAATTTTTTTTTAATCTGATCCTGGCTCTCCTCCACTTGTTGACACATCTTCCTTGCTTCCTCATCCACCAATCATTCTTTGACTTTAAAATTGAACTCAACTCTTGGAACTCCCCCCTGCCCCTTTTCAATTCAAATGGGTTTGACTTTATTATGGGTTTGCTGTCCTGCTCTCCTTTTCTAAAAAAATATTTTATTATGTTTTCAGTGAAAGTTTACAAAGCAAATTAATTTCCCATTCGACAATTTCTAAATAAATTGTTCAGCAACACTGATTACATTTCCCTAGTGTGTCAATATTCTCTTTAATTACTTTCTCATTGTTCCTTTTCCAGTACTTGCTTCCCTATCCCCATATCTTCACATCTCTGCTTTAGAGTATCTGTTGACTTCCTGGTCTCATTGTTTTTTAGTGGAGCATCATACATGCAGATAATATCCTTTATTTTGTATATTAATCTGTTATTTTGCTAAAAGGTGACCTCAGGGAATAGTTTCTGTTCAAGGTTTACAGAGTATCTCAGGGTGACAATCTTAGGGGAATCCTCCAGTTTTAACTAGTTGTGTAAGTTTGGACTTTATAAGAAATTGAGTTATGCTCCACATTTTCTTCCACTCTCTCAAGGTCCATCTATTGCGGCTTTGATTGGAATGGTTAATAGTGGTAGCCAGGCACCATCTAGTTCTTTTTGTCTCAGGGTAGATAAAGGTGTGGTTCATGTAGGCCATTAGCTCTGCAGACTAGGTTCTTCTCTGAGACTTTGGCTTCCTTTTTTGTATTTTGCTCCAGTTAAGCAGCAGAGACCAAGAGTTGCTTGTTACATTACTACTTGCAAGCTTTTAAGACCCCAGGTGCTACTCACCCTAGTAAGATGCAGAACTTGAACTTTGTGATGCCAAATAACTGAGTTGTCCCATGAGACTGAAGTCTTAATTAAGCTTTCAAACCAAGAAAACCATTTTTGCAAGGTGTTTTAGTTATGGCTGAGAAGTATCTGTAACTGTGTCCTCTATAAAGACATACATGTGTACACACATCTGTAAGTACATAGATATAGACACTTCTCTGTGCGCACACATATGTACTAAACAGTACCTACATGTATATGCCTATATTCCTGTAGTATGGGTATGGGACCAAACAGTCACTTTTTGGTTATGTTGGTGCTGTTAACAAATTTTATGCCATGTACTTTAGCACTAACATCCTTTTCTCTTGTGTGCTTAGTGGCATCATTTACTTTTATCAAGCTTTGCTCATTACATTCACATTCTGCACTACTTTTCCCATCACCAAGAACAAGTATCTACACTCTAGCGAGTGATTTCTCCATCTCGCAGCCAACCCTTTGACTTCTAAACTATAACAATCTCCATCATACACAGAATTCTTCATGTAATAATGCTCTACCTTTGGAAACTTAAAAGCATATCCCCTAACCTACACACAACTGTCCTACTTTGTGTAGCACCCCTACCAGAACACTCGAACACCATCCATGTCCCAGACAATCACTGATCAGTCCTCTAATTTCCTTAATAGCTTGGATTCAGCATCAGCCAAGTGGTAATATCATGCTAATACCCTGGGGTCTTGCCCACACACATACGTCCATCATGGCAGCCACGAACCTCGGAACTCTCTTCTACTGTTCTTTGTCCTTCCACTACCCGGTCTGAATACATTAAATGATCACTATGAAAAAAGAACTCTCATTAAAACCCCAATCTTGTTTACACTTAAGACTTTATATCTATCTGAAATGCTTTCAGACCCACTGGTAAAAATATTAACACTCCAAGAGTTTAGGCAGTTTACTAAGTAGTGACAAGAAGTAGCGATTGACTATAGTTTTAAATTGGGCCTTGCTACTGCTCAACTTTCTTTTACCTTAGGATCCTGAATATCCTACTCCTACCATCTTTCTCAAATCTCCCTCCTTATCTCTCATCTGCCCTTCTTATCCTCTCCTCTCTGAAGACCAAAGTCATCAGCAATATCTTCCATTTTCTTATTTTTATTCCTCATGAGGGAACCTATGAGGAATAAATCTTATTAGTTTCTTATAGGTTAACCACTTTACTTGTGCCTTGTACTCACTTCTTGTACCTTTAGAGCCCTGCTTTCCTTTGATAAGTCTGTGTTTATACCCAGTCATTTGTTTTTACTAAATCCTGCTATAAAAAGGCCACCTTTGCTCAATCCTCTTACTCTTTACCAGTTATGATTCATTGTACAAAGGACCCTGATTCAGTGATGGCTTCATGGTCAACACTACTGGATTCGACTCTCCCTTTGTCTCCTTCTATGTGAGTGCTGTGCAGAAGTCTTTGGCTCTCTGCAGTCTTCATGCTCTATTTTTTTTTTTTGTAGTTTGAATGAAACATTACAGAGCATATTAGTTTTCCATTCAACAATTTATACATATTTTGTTTTGTGACATTGCATTAGTTGTTCCCTCAAAGTAATATCAATCTTCCTCCTTCTCCCTAGGTTCCCTGTTTCCATTTGTTCTTCTTTCCTGCCTTCTGAGTTCTGTTTTTGGGCAAATGCTGCCCTTTTGGTCTTGTATGGTTGATTGTATTGATAATACTCCTTGCCGGTATCGTCATTCACTTTATAGCCTATCTATTGTTTGGCTGAAAGCTGATCCCTAGCGATGGGTTCAGGCAGGCCTGAAAGGAGTCTAAGGGCAACAGTCTCAGGGGTTCCAGTGGTCTCTATGAGACCAGTATGTCTGGCCTTTTTTATGTTTTAAATTTTTGTTCTGTATTTTTTCCCTTTGTTTAGGACTTTCTATTATGATGCTCATCACAGCAGTCCTTTGGACTAATTGTTTCCTTGAGGCTTTGATTTTCTATCTTTGCTCCAGATGGAAAGAGACCCAAGAGTTATATCATAGATGGCCACTCACAAGTTTTTAAGATTCCAGTTTCTACTCACTGAAGTAGGATGTGTAACACTGTCTTTATGGACTATGTTACTACCACTGACTTAGTTGTCCCTTGAGACTGTGGTCCTAAGTTCCCAAGCCCCGTAAGTCATTCCCTCAAAGTGCTTACAGCTAAGAAGTTTTCAGAACTTTGCTCCTCTGCTCTATAATATTCTTGGTCTGCACATACAAATACATATACAGAAATATCCTCTGCCAAACTGAGATATACTCGTGGGTGTACTCCCATTCACTTTCCCACACCTGTTTAGCCTGCATGTCTACCTATTTATCTACTATAGATGTTGTTTGTTATTATTATTGCAGGATTGTGTGTATAATAATATTTACCTGGTCCCCACCCCCCATGTCTTTTCTTATATAGCTCATTCATAGCTTTAATTATAAAGAACAGTATCTGCCTAAGATTTCTTAACTGTTAACACCACAAAGAAAATGAACTGCAATAATTTCACTTGCATGGCATTGCTGCTCTAAAACAACCTGTCAAAATAATCACACAGCTACTATCTTGTCTTTACACTTAACTGTACCAGTAAAAGGAGTCCTGGCATTACAGTGGTTAATGTACTCAACCGTTAACTGAAAGGACACCAGCTACTCCCATAAAGATTACACCCTTGGAAACCCCAAGGAAAGTTCTACTCTGTCATATAAGGTCACCATGAGTCAGAATTGACTTGACGGCAATAGGTTTGGTTTGGGTACCAACAGAGCGAAAACAAAATTTCATTCCTTTAACAAAAAGTGAAGTAGAACACTTGCCTTCTCTTATTATCTTTTTTTAATAATAATAACCTTTTTTAATCTTATTATCTTTTTTAAAAGAAATATACCTCTATATACGTAAGTATTTATTAATTGTTAATATTTACTTCACTCTTCATGCACAGCAAGCCATCTCTTTTGTCCTTTATTTTCATGTCTATGGCCACTATCCTGGTTAGGGCCCGTTTCCCATAGTTGAGTCAAATAGTCTCCTATTTGTCAGTCTCCTAACTAAGCTTCAATGTATCATGTACATTTAAACTACTATGAGCTTCTCAATAGTGTTTTCACAGCAGTTATTTTTCTTCTTGAAAAATATCAACACTAGTGTTTATTTTTCTGTTATTTTGCCCCTTCTTTTATTTATTTCCCAAACTTAATTTCTTTTTAAGCGGAAGGGCAGAGATTCTATTTCATAGATGCACTGGGCCCCTAAGTGTACAGGGTAAGTGAATTTGCTAGTATTTTCTCAATTTATAATCCATAAACAGGCCCCCCACCCCACTGTCAATTCTTTTAAAGTTCTTTGATGAAATAAATTCTATTTTCATGGAAAGTTATTTCGATTAAAAATATTACCTTCTGGATTAAGGTTTCTCATATTCTTAGTCTTCAATGCATTGAATGGTCTTACTTGAATCTGATGCTCCAGTATTGAGTCAGGAAAACGATCAAAGAAGATCTCATTGACAGCCATGTCAAAAGTTGGGATAACCTCCTATAAAAACAAATGTGAAGATACTGTGCTTGTATTCCTATCTTGACAGTTAAATATAAGAAATAAAGCATTTTGTGTGAATAGTGCATAAAAAACAAACATGGCATGACACAAAGGCATTATCCTATATAATTATACATATACATTATAAAGGGGCTCTGGTAGTGTAGTGCCTAAGACATTTGACTGCTAACCACAAGGCTGGTGGTTCAAACCCACCAGCTACTCCTTGGAAGGAAGGAAGGTTGGGCAATCTACTTCCATAGTGATACCTCCTCGGAAACCCAAGGAGAGGGGTCGCTATAAGTCGGGGCCGATTCGACAGCACATAACAACAACAAAAACATACATTATAAACCTTAGGCAAACTGAACTATCTTGCCTTAGCATGATATTGTCATTTGTGGATAAACAGATACGAAAGTGCCTTAGTAACATACTGGAGTACTGGCATGATATAAAGGAGCTCTGGTGGTGCAGTACCTAAGGCATTTGACTGCTAACCAGCAGGTTGATGGTTCAAACCTACCAGCTGCTCCTTGGTAAGAAGATGGGGCAATCTACTTCTGTAAAGATTTACCACCTCAGAAACCTAATGCGGGTCACTGTGAGTCAGAAGAAACTTGATGGCAGTGGGTAGGCAGGATTTAGGCTTTCAATTGGGGGGGATAAAAAAAAGGATTTTGACTTTATACTTTCACACTTTATTTCTCCTCTGTAACATAATGATACTAAAATAAACTGAATCAGTTTATTTGAATTTTATGGATGAAGAAAAGACTCTGGGAGGCTAAGAAACTTGACCAAGTATACACAACTAATAAGCAGCAAAACCAAGACTCAAGATCAAGTCTGCTTACCACCCAAAGCCCACGTGGGTATTTCATTAATAAATCTAAGATTACAGAATGGTTAATATATCTTCTTAAAGATGACAAAAAGTGTGTAAAACATTCATAAAATATCTCCATTTAAGGTAGTAAAGCTCAAGAAATTATCAATTATAATATTCACTGTTATTTTATATACTATTAAGAAACATTGCCAATTAAACTATGACACAGTTTAACAGCTCTGGTAGCATAGTGGCTAAAAGCACTTG
>NW_006921823.1:908175-913929 GCF_000298275.1 Orycteropus afer afer
ATCCTACTTCCGTAGTGATACTGCCTCGGAAACCCAAGGAGGGGTCGCTATGAGTCGGGGCCGACTCGACGGCACATAACAACAACAACAACAAGCATAACACACATTCCAATTTCAAAGCATTAAAGAAAGAGTTCATCTGAAGATAGATGAAATATCATTCTCTTCCTACTATCTATGAAACTCTACTATCCAGAAGCATTTTTTATACATATTTACTGTCACTTATCAAGGTCAAAGCCAAATTCTTACCTGTGGGTAGCAAAGAAGCTGTCTGTATAAAGTTTTATCAAAAGATCTTATATGTTCACAGTTTACATTTAAAAAAGGCTCCCCGGTAACATTAATCTGTAAGACAAAGCAAAGTTTTATTTTCTCACCTTTATTGGTTTAAAAAACAAAGCTTTATTTTATAAGTAAGAACATCTGATTACCTCCCCAAGTCGTTGCATGTACAGAGGCTCATTAATATCTATGGCAATATTTTCTTCTTCTTTAGCCAGAGGATCAATGAAACGCTGAAGAAATCTCTTAACATTCAGAGTAAAAAAGAATTAAGTTTAATGCATTGTGGAATAAGTATTCAAAATACAAAAAAATCATGAATATGTCCCATTCTTAAAAATTTAAAAAACATCAACAATCTTAAGTCACCTACAAATCTTCCCTTATTTACAGCCACCTAGGCTGTACTTCCTCCCAGCATTTTTAGAGTCCAAAGGTGGGAATTTTAAACAAATAGCTCACCTGAAAATTTTCTTTGCATGCTGCCACATTTACATCTGTTCCCCAAATCACAAGTTTTTGGCCTAGGGATGGCTCGCTTGCCACTGTATCATCTGTTGCTGGCTACAAGGAAGAATGATAGAACCATGTCAACAGAATTAATCATTTTGTTTCACAAATGATGTTATCAAAAGACTGAACTATCTGCTCACACCATCAGACTGCAGGTCCACTTGCAGCCCCTTCCGTGCAGATCCAAGGTCAGGCCTCATCCTCATGGGTGTGCCTCGTATACCACTTCGCGGGGTTCCCTCTACCCGAGAACTAGGAGTGCCATACGTCAATGGAGAGCTAATGTCAAAGTCCAGAAGGATATCTGTAAAAACAAAATTGGAAAACTTACAATGCAATTCTGGTATCCTATCATGCCAGAAAAAACAGCATGTTATCTATTGATCCAAGTATTCTACATGCAACCATGAAAAGCTTATTTACCATAACCTACTGTGGTACAAGAGCCCTGGTGGAGAAGTGGTCAACCCAATGGCTAACCTAGAGGCTGGCAGTTCAGACTTAGTAGCTGCTCCACGGGACAAAGATGTGGCAGTTCTGAAAAGACTACTAGCTTGGAAACCCTCTGTCCAACAGGGTCATTTTGAGTCATAATTAACTTGTTGGCAACAGGTCTGGTTTGGTTTTTCAGTGGCTGAGATTTTCAAGACTACAAAGTATAGTATCTTTATCTATTTGCTAAGACCTAACTATTTAATATTTCCACTATTCAATTTTTAGACCAACCACTACTGCCAAAGATGAAGAAACTGAAGATTTTTACCAACTGCCACAATATGAAATTGACCATATATGTAATCAAGATGCATTGATAATTAACAGTGAAAACAAAGGAGACCATCTGAAGACTTGATGCACTGAACACTGACTGAAGATCAGAAGAGTTGCAAGATGACATCAAGGATATCATTCCTGAAGATTGCCAAAGGTCACTAAAAAGATAGGAAAGGAAGAAAAGACCAAAATAGGTATCAGAAGAAACACTAAAACTTGCTCTTGAATGAAGAATAGCTAATGGGAGTGGAAGAAATGATATAAAAGAGCTTAACAGAAGATTTCAAAGGGCAGCTGGAGAAGACAAAGTATTATAATGAAATGTGCAAACAGCTGGAATTAGAAACCAAGTGGGAAAAACAAACTCAGCATTTTTCAAGCTGAAAGAACTGAAGAAAAAACTTAATACCCGAGTAACAATATTGAAGGATTTTATGGGCAAAATTTCAAATGATGCAGAAGTATCACAAGATAGAAAGAATACAGAGTCACTGTACCATAAAGAATTGGTCAATGTTCAATCATTTCAGGAAGGAGTACAGGATCAAGAACTGATGGTATCGAGGGAAAAAGTCCAAGCTGCACTAAATGCACTGGCAAAAAAACAAGGTTCCAAGAATTGACAGAATTCCAGTTGAGATATTTCAACAAATGGATGCAATGCTGGAAGCACTTACTCACCTAGGCCAAGAAAAATGGAAGACAGTTACCTTGAAAACTAATCAGAAGAGATCCATATTTATACCCATTCCAAGGAAAGGTGATCCAACAGAATGAGGAAATCATCTAACAGTATCATTAATATCACATGCAAGTAAAATTTTTTGAAGATAATTCAAAAAAGTTCCAGCAGTACAATGACAGAGAACATCCAGAAATTCAAGCCAGATTCAGAAGTGGATGTGGAACAAGTGATATTGCTAATATCAAATGGATGAAAGCAGAAAATACCAGAAAGATGTTTATCTGTGTTCTTTGAGTATACAAAGGCCTTAGACTGTGTGGATCATAACAAAGTATGGGTAATACTGCAAAGAAGGGGAATCCCAGAAGACTTAATTGCACTTATTTGAAACCTGTACATAGATCATGAGACAGCTGTTCAAATAGAACAAGGGGATACTGTGTGATTTAATATCAGGAAAGATGTACATCAAGGTTGTATTCTTTCATCATACATCTTCAATCTGTACGCTGAGTGAATAATCCAAGAAGCTGGATATACGAAGAATGCAGCATCGGGACTGGAAGATGATGCATTAACAACTATACATTAACATCTGTAAATATACAAATGACACAACGTTGGTTGCTGAAAGTGAAGAGGACTTGAAGCAGTTACTGATGGGGATCAGTATGGATCACACTGCAACAAAGAGGGAACAAAAATCCTTACAACTGAAATAAGCAACATCGTGGCAAATGAAGAGCACAATTGTCAGGGATTTTTTATTTGGATGTCTATGGAAGAAGTAGTCAAGAAATCAAAATCAAACAACTTAGTATGTTGGACAAATCTGCTACAAAGGAATTCTTTAAAGTGTTAAACATAAAGATGTCACTTTGAGAACTAAGATGCTCCTAACCCAAGGTTGTTTTAAATCATCTCATATGCATGTGAAAGCTGGACAATAAATTAGACCAGAGAATTTATGCCTTTGAGTTGTGGTACTAGTTAAAAATATTAAATATACCATGAACCGCCGAAAGATCAAACAAACCTGTCTTGGAAAGGTAGAGCCAAAGTGAACGTTAGAAGAAAGGATGGCAAGACTTTATCTCACATACTTTGGATATATTCCAGGAAAGACCAGTCCCTGAAGAAGGATATTATGGTTGGTTAAGTAGAGGGTGAGCAAAAAAGAGGAAGACCTTCAGTTAGAGGGACTAACACAAGTTGCTGCAACAAGGGCTCAAGCACAATTCTCTGTGCTTCAGTTCTTTTGTTGTACTAGCTCATGTGGGGGTAATAAATCCACTACCAGCAATTCTGATCTGCTGAAGATCTGTATACCATCACTAACAGCTCCTGGGAGACGTACTTGAAGGATGCAACTGCTGAGGGCTGGAAAACAAGCCGTCCTGCACTGCAGGGCTCTGCAGGTCCGCACCAGGTGAGGTAGGCATGGGCTGCAGCTCTCCCGAAGTGGAGTCTTCACCTCTCTGTCTCTGAGAGGGCGATGATCTGGCATCCTCACTTTGACCTTGTGTCATACAAAACAGAAATGTACAATGATCATCGTCCTCACGCTTAGTTTTTCCTGATCTGTCCCTATCTTGGAACTGTGGAATTCATGAAGCACGAGTCAAAGAAAAGTGTAGCAAGTGGACCGAGGCGCGGCTAACGGATGACAACCTGGAATCGCCGCGGCCAAGGGGAGGCAGCAAGGTTTGCACTTCTTGCTTCCCTAAGGACAGGTTTTGCACCGAAGCCTTGACTGTAGGCCCTGGCGCTGTACCAGAACTGGCGGGAAAACCGCGCCAAGGCGGGGCTGGAACTCACGCGTAGCCAGATGGGCGGTTCGGCCCCGCCTGCTGCCACGGCGGCTCGGGGTCGACGCTGGGGACGACATGATGGCGGCGGGGTACCTGCGGGACAGAAAAAAATGAGCTCATGCGTGCCTGCCCCGCGTGGGTTCGGGCTCTCTCTCGCTTCCACTCCCCCTAGGGCTCCGGGCGACAACCCTCTTTTCCCCGCATCCACTCCTCGTGGGACTCGGGCCAGCACCCGCTCCCGAAGTTCACTCACTGTTACCGGTGCAAGGCGGCGACAGCAGGTTCTCCAGAGGTCTCTCTGGATGCAGACGCACAGCCCAACTTCTAAAAGTGCTGCAAGAGGTCAGGAACCTCCAAATTCGCGCGGTATCGCACGGCTGTTCCCCACCCTTCCGTCGCGTCACACCAATCGCAGTAGCGCGCTATCGTCGCTCCGCCTCGGGAGGTTCCACTACTTCCCAGTAGGGGTATTGCGCCCTTTGCACCAAGTGGTGCGGCCCGAACTGGTGCTCGGTTTGGCGGGAAATCCGCGCGTAGGGCGGGGCTTCCGCGAAAGGAGCAGATAGATTACCACCCTCTGGACGCCTTTTGTTTCCAAAGGCTTTCCAAATACATTTTTCATTTTGTAAAGGAGCAAATCTTCAGCTCTCTAGATTGCAGGCCCCTGTAGTGACGCTGTGGTTAAGGCATTGGTTGGGCTGCTATCCAAAAGGTCAGCAGTTTGAACCCAGCAGCCGCTCAGCGGAAGATGAGGCAGTCTATTTCCGTAAAGCTTCACAGCCTTGGAAACTCTTTGGAGGTCGCTATGAGTGGAAATCAACTCAGTGGCAGTGGGTTTAGTGCTATCTCTTTACTCTCTGTGGTACCTAACACGCTGACTTCTTCACCTGTTTGCGGAGGTCAAACCACGGAGTTTCCCCGATTCTAATGCCCCCATGTGTGCCTACTATGTAGCAAACCATGCACTGCAACCCTTACAAAAGCGGTCAACTAATATCACGTGTCTGCTTATTTCTACCTGCGTACCAACAGCTGTTGCTGTGATCCTTGTCTCTTCTGCAGCTACCCAATCAAGTTGCTAGCCCCACCCCGCCCCTCCCTCGCCCCCGCCCTCGCCCCTGCCACTTTTGCTGGGAGCGGTAGCTCCTGTAGTTAGCGTAGCCATCCTCGCGCCGTGGGGCATTTCCGGTCCCGGGCTGGTGTGTGGAAGAGTGCGGCCCGGGTTTATCGTTATGGATGCTACTGGGGGAGGTTTGCAAGCTTCCTTGCAGCAGCTGCAGGAGTCCTTGTCCGCTGTGGACCGCAGTGTAGCAGCTATGGCCGGTTATCAGCTGATCCGCGGCCTGGGCCTGGAATGCGTGCTGAGCGCCAGCCCCGCGGCACTGGGTGGGTACTTGTCTGTGGCCAGCTTTGAGAAGTTTCTGGTTTGGTTTGTCTTACCACCTTTTTCTTTTTTGACGTTACAGGAGAGGTGTTGTAAGATTCAGGTCTGTGCCAACGCACCCAAATTGGCAGACGCTGATACCCAAAGTAGGGGTTGAAAATTTTTCACCTTAGTCTCGTCTAAACTCAAAAATACCTTTTCCAAACCCCTGAATTTGCAGTTCCTACTTTTAAAACGGGAGCTCTGGTAGCATAGTGGCAAAGGCACTTGACTGCTCACCAGAAGGCTGGCGGTTCAAACCC
>NW_006921823.1:914129-916791 GCF_000298275.1 Orycteropus afer afer
AGGAGCTCTGGTAGCATAGTGCCTAAGGCACTTGACTGCTAACCAGAAGGCTGGCGGTTCAAACCCACCAGCCACTCCTCGGAAGGAAGATGCGGCAATCTACTTCCGTAGTGATACTGCCTCGGAAACCCAAGGAGGGGCGGCTATGAGTCGGGTCCGACTGGATGGCACATAACAACAACAACTTTTAAAACAATTGCGGGGATATAACATTGTCTGGATGAGAAAAATATTTTACCTTTGTGGTTAAAGTGCCTCCATTTACCATTTCTCATTTTGAGACAAGGAAAGGTCTCTAGTCCATTTTTTGAAATATTTTTTTATTGTGATTTGGGTGAAAGTTTACAGAGCAAATTCACTTTCCGTAAAGCGGCTCATGTACAGTTTCCTGATATTGACTACAGTTACCATAGTGCAACAGCTCCCCTCCCACTTCTTCCCCATAGTTACCTCTTCCCCTTGTCTTTCCCTCCATGCATTCCTGCTCCCTAAGCTGTCTCTCTGTGCATACACAGCCCTTCTATTCTCCTATGATTGTTCTCTCCAGGGAGTGTATCTACCTAATGTAAACGTTCAGCTCATATGCCTGTCTTTTGCTTGTTTGGAAGCCACAGGAGTGAGTTATATTCCAGACCTGAAGGGCAGCTAGGGGCCATAGTCTTAGTGGTTCCATCAGGTTCTATCAGACCAGCAAACTTGGTACCTTTTTTTTTTAAATGATTTTGAGTTTTGTTTCACATTGTTCTCCCACTATCTCCAGGATCTCCTACATAGATCCCCCTCCAGTGGTTGAACAGTGATAGCGAGGCACCATCTAGTTCTTCTGGTCTCATACTCATATAGGCTGAGGATCACATGGTGTACCAGTAACTTGGACTGATTATTTCCATGAATCTTTAGATTTCTTTGTTCTTCTTAGCTTGGGATGAGGAAAGATCCATCGTTGTGTCTTAAAAGCTGCTTGCAAGCTTTTGCAAGATCCTAGTTGCTGCTTGCCAAAGTAGGATGTGGAACAATGTTTTGTGTAGTATGTTATGCCAATTGAGCTTGATGTCCCCTGGGACTATGGTCCTGAGCCCACAGGTCCAACTGTTCGCTCCCTCCGGGGAGCTGGCTGTGGCCAAGAAGTGACTACAACTTTGTCCCTTGTCAGAAATATTATATACCTGGGAATTCTTACAGAACATACCAATATGCCTATAGAAATATTCCTTCTGAGGGGTGGCTGGTGGGTTTGAACTGCCAGCCTTCTGGTTAACAGTCACGTGTCTTAGACACTATGCTACCAGAGCTCCTCTTCTTTAGCATATATACCTAGTAATGGAATGGCTGGGTCAAATGGTATTTCTAATTCCAACTTTTCAAGGAATTGCCATACTGCTGCTTTCCACAGTGGTTGTATCATTTTACAGTTCCACCAACAGTGTATGAGAGTCCCTATCTCTCTGTGTCCTGGTCAGCATTTGTTATTTTCTGTCTTGTTGAACTTTGCTACTAGTGCTGGGGCAAGATGGTATCTCATTGTTGTTTTGATTTGCTTCTCCTTAAGGCTGATGATTTTGAACATTTCTTCATATGTTTTTTGGCTGCCTGAATATCCTCTTTGGTGAAGTGTCTATCATGTCTTCTGTCCATTTTTTATTTGATTATTTGTCTTTTTGTTGTTGAGGTGTTGGAGTTTTCTGTACATTCTAGAGGTAAGTACCTTGTCAGATGTTATTGCTATTTTTTCCCAACCTGTAGGTTCTCTTTTGACTCTTTTGGAGAAGGTTTGGAAGCACATAAAAAATTAATTTTTAGAAGGTTCCATTCATCTAGTTTATCTTCTGTTATTTGTGCATCTTGGGTTATGCTTGATAGTCTATTTATGCCATATATTAGGCCCCCTGAATTTGCCTGTAGTTTTTCCCTGAGGCACTTTATAGTTTTAGGTTTCACATATAAATCTTTGATCCATCAGGAGCTAGTTTTTGTGTATGGTGTGAGATACAAATCTTGTTTCATTTTTCTGCAAATGGATATCCAATTTTGTCAGCACCATTGGTTAAACAGACAATATCTTCCCCATTTAATGGATGTCGGCCCTTTGACTATAGGTCGATGGATCTATTTCTGGGTTCTCAGTTCTATTCCATTGGTCTTTGTGTCTGTCATTATACCAATACTAGGCAGTTTTGACTGCTCTGGCTGTATGTGAGACCTCGTGCTTTGTTTTTCTTCAATTTGTTGTTGTTACATGCCATCGAGTCAGACCCGACTCATAGCGACCCCTCCTTGGGTTTCTGAGGCGGTAACACTACAGAAGTAGATTGTCCCACCTTCCTTCTGAGGAGTGGCTGGTGGGTCTTCAATAGTGCTTTGCTTATCCAAAGTCTTTTTCCTTTCCATATAAAGTTAGTGATTTTTTTTTCCATATCCTTAAAGGGTGTTGATGGGATCTGGAATGGGCTTGCATTGATTGTATAGATTGCTTTGGGTAGAATTGACATTTTCACAAATGTTCAATCTTCCTATCCATGAGCATGGTATGTTCTTCCATTTATGTAGATGTTTTATGGTTTCTTGAAGTTGTTGTTGTTATTTGCCATCGAGTCGGCCCTGACTCATAGCGACCCCTCCTTGGGTTTCCAAGGCAGTATCACTACGGAAGTAGGATTGCCCA
>NW_006921823.1:917941-920400 GCF_000298275.1 Orycteropus afer afer
GAGTCAGACTTGACTCATAGCGACCCCTCCTTGGGTTTCCAAGGCAGTATCACTATGGAAGTAGATTGCCCAACCTTCCTTCCAAGGAGTGGCTGGTGCGTTTGAACTACCAGCCTTCTGGTTAGCAGTCAAGTGCCTTAGGCACTATGCTACCAGAGCTCCCGTTGGTTTTGCATAGATGCCCTTTATTATGTTGAGAAATGTCCCTTCTCTTCCTGTTATGCTGAGAGTTTTGATCAAGAATGGGAGTTGGATTTTATCAAATGCCTTTTTGCATTGATTGATATGATCATGTGGTTCTTTTCCTTTGTTTTATTTATGTGATGGATAACATTGATTGTTTTTCTGATGTTGAACCATCCTTGCATACCTGAGATGAACTCCACTTGGTCATATGAATTATTTTCTTGATATGTTGGTGGAGTCTATTGGCTAGGATTTTGTTAAAGATTTTTGCATCTGTATTCATGAGGGATATCGGGGTGTAGTTTTCCTTTTTAGTGATGTCTCTGCCTGGTTTTGGTATCAAGGTTATGCTTGCTTCATAAATGAATTAGAGAAGATTCTATCCTTTTGTATGTTTTGGAATAGTTTGAGTAGGATTGTTGTCAGTTCTTCTCTGAATGTTTGGTAGAATTCTCCAGTGAAACCATCTGGGCCAGGACTTTTTTTTTGTTGGTAATTTTTTGATGACCTATTCAGTTTCTTCTTTTGTTATGAATCTCTTCAGCTTTTCCGCTTCAGTCTGTGTTAGTTTAGGTAAGTGGTGTGTTTGTAGAAATCTGTCCATTTCTTCCAGATTTTCAAATTTATTGGAGTACAGTTCTTCATAGTACCCTGATATCCTTTTTATTTCAGTTGGTTCTGTTGTGATGGCACCCATTTTGTTTCTTATTTGTGTTATTTATATTCTTTCACTCTTGTCCTTTGTTTAGTTTGCCAGTGGTTTGTCGGTTTTATTAATCTTTTCAAAAAACCAACATCTAGTCTTGTTGATTTTTTTTCTATTGTCTTTCTATTTTCTGTTTCATTGATTTCTGTTTGAATCTTTATTATTTCCTTTCTTCTGGTGACTGTAGGTTTTTCTTGCTGTTGTTTTTCTAATTGTTGGAGACGATGGTTTAAAGAGTTGATTTTGGCTCTTTGTTCTTTTCTGATGTGTGCATTTATTGCTATAAATTGGCCTCTGATCACTGTTTTTGCTGTGTCCCAAAGATTTTGATATGTTGTGTTTTCATTTTTGTTTGATTCAAGGAATTTTTAAATTTCATTCTTCATGTCTGCTTTTACCGACTTGTTCTTAAGGAGGGTGTTCAGTTTCCATGTGTTTGCTCTTTTTTCCCATTGATCTTCATATTGTTGATTTCTAATTTGATAGCACTGTGATCTGAGAATATGCTTTGCAGTATTTCAATGTTTTTAAATTTATTAAGGCTTGCTTTATGGCCTAGGAACTCTGGTGATGTAGTGCCTAAGGCATTTGCCTGCTCATCAGAAGGCTGGTGATTCAAACCCACCAGCCCCTCCTCAAAAGGAAGATTGGGCAATCTACTTCCCTAGTGATACTGCTCGGAAACCTAAGGAGGGGTCGCTACGAGTTGGATCCGATTTGACGGCAGTGAGTTTGGTTTCGGTTTTTTATGGCCTAACGTGGTCTATCATGGAGAATGTTCCATGTGCGCTGGAAAAGAATGTATATTGTGCTGTTGGGTGAAGTGCTCTGCAGATGTCTATTAGGTCAAGTTGTGTATCATATTGTTGAGCTCTTCTGCATTTTTGTTGAGTTCCTTTCCAGTAGTTCTATCTTTCTTTGAAAGTGGTATATTAAAGTCTTCCACCATGACTGTGGAGTCATCTCTTTGCCATTTCAACTCTTTTAAAATCTGATTTACATATTTTGGGGCTCTTTCATTGATTCCATAGATACATATTATGGTTATATCTTCTTGTTCGTTTGATACTTTAATCATTATATAATGTCCTTCCTTGTCTTGTATGGTGGTTTTTGTCTTAAAGTCAGTTTGATTAGGAATTAATATTGCTGATCTAGTGGTGTAGTGCCTAAGGCATTTGACTGCTAACCAGAAGGCTAGAAGTTCAGACCCACCAGCCACTCCTCAGCAGGAAGTTTGGGTGATCTACTTACGTAGTGATACCATCTTGGAAACCCAAGGGGCGTCACTGTGAATCGGATCCGACTTGACAGCAGTGAGTTTGCTTTGGGTTTTTGGTATTTTTTGGTTGCCATTTTCTTGATAGATCTGTTTCCAACCTTAATCATCAGAACATGGAATGTACGAAGTATGAATCTAGGAAAATTGGAAGTTGTCAAAAAGGAAATGGAACGCATAAAGATTGATATGCTCAGCATTAGTGAGCTGAAATGGACTGGTTTTGGCCATTTTGAATCAGACAACCATATGATCTACTGTGGCGGGAATGACAGTTTGAAAAGGAAT
>NW_006921823.1:925994-930258 GCF_000298275.1 Orycteropus afer afer
CCACAGGTATGGGTTCAATTCCAGACCTGAAGGGCAGCTAGGGACCATAGTCTCAGTGGTTCCACCAGGCTTTATCGAACCAGCAAACCTGGTCCCCCTCCCCCTTTTTTTTTGCTCCAAATGATTTTGAGTTTTGTCCACATTTTTCTCCCTCGCTATCCAGGATCTCCTATATAGATCACCTTCCAAGTGTTTGACATTGGTAGCTGGGCACCATCTAGTTCTTCTGGTCTCATAGTCATATAGGCTGCAGATTGGATGGTGTACCAATTGCTAGGATATCCATGAATTTTTGGTTTTCTTCATTCTTCTTTGCTCTGGATGAGGAGAGACCCATCTAGATGGCAGCTTGCAAGCTTTTAAGATCCCAGTTGCTACTCGGCAAAGTAGGTGGAACAGTGTTTTGTGTGGTATGTTATGCCAGTTGAGCTTGATGTCCCCTGCGACTATGGTCCCGAGCCCACAGGTTCAACTACTCGGTCCCTCTGGGTAGCTGGCTGTGACTAAGCAGTGACTACCACCTTGCTTCTTGTCAGCTCTACTATACAGCTGGGAATTCAGATCATACTGTTTCATGAGTTCCTAAGACTATCCCTGGTGAAGGACATCATGCTTGGTAAAGTAGAGGGTCAGCGAAATGGAGGAAGATGCTCAAGAAATAGATTGGCATGGGCTGCAAGGATGAGCTCAAACATAGCAATGATTGTGAGGACGATGCATGACCAGGCAGGCAGTGTTTCCTTGTGTTGAACATAGCGTTGCAGTGAGTTGGAATCCACTCATCAGTACCTCATAACAACAGTTTTCAAGGAGGCATACTGCCACATCTTTATGCAGTGGAGTGGCTGGTGTGTTAAAACCATGCATTAGCATCTGAGCATTTAAGCACTGTGCAACCAGGGCCCTTAAGAGGCTGTGTATTGTTGTTGTTGTTGTTGTTGTTATGTGCTGTCGGGTCAGACCTGACTCATAGCAACTCCTCCTTGGGTTTCTGAGGCAGTATCACTACGGCAGTAGATTGCCCAACCTTCCTTTCGAGGATTGGCTGTTATACCGGGGAAAGGGCAAAAATCCACATTTCCTGCTATTGAGTCAATTCTGACTAATAATGACCCCCTTTGGGTTTCTGAGGTAGTAAATCTTTATGAAAGTAAGTTGCCCAGTCTTCCTTCTGCACAGTGGCTGGTGGGTTTTAATCACCAGCCTTCTGGTTTGCAGTCAGATGCCTTAGGCACTACTCCACTAGCGCTCCTTATATATTGTGAAAACCAAAACCAAATTTACTGGTATTGAGTTGATTCGACTCATAGTGACCCCTCCTTGGGTTTCTGAGGCAGTATCTCTACGGAAGTAGATTGCCCAATCTCCTTCTGAGGAGTGGCCAGTGGGTTTGAATTGCCAGCCTTCTGGTTAGTAGTCAAATGCCTTAGGCATTATGCCAGCAGAGCTCTATATGAAGGATATGCAAATAATGGGGAAGATGAAGGGAGAAAACTAACAATAATAATTATATTCTAGACTTAGTGTTTTTAAGTTGGAATTCACTTAAGACCCTTTAGCAATGCATTAGAAATTAAATCATAAATCATTTATTTTTTTGTGGAAGACTGTGGTGTACAATGGGAACCCTAAGTCCATTTTGAGCCTTGAGATAAATTTAGATGCCATTTGAATTATTTATCTTACTTTCCCAATGCTTGCTGACCATTAATCATGGCTATGCTTAAAGTCTGGGCAAGCCCAGGGAGGGGTAGTTTGCCCATAGGAAACTATGGTGCACAACAAAACAACAGTTTCTGTTGCTGCTCTGGTATGTAATGGTTAAAGCATTCAGCTGCTAACAAAAAGATGAGCAGTTCGAAGTCACCAGCCACTCTATGGGACAGAGATGATCCTTTCTGTTTCTGTAAAGATTTAAAGCTTTGTAAATGTAATTGGTAGTTCTACTGTGTCCTAAAGGGTTGTTATAAGTTAGCATTGACTTGATGGCATTGGTTTTTCTTTTTTTTTTTTACCCCCTAGTTATAATCAGTTAACACATCTTAATGGTTTAAAGTGAAGGTATTGGTGGTTTAGTGGTAGAATTCTTTCTTTCCATGCATCCTGTCAGTGGAGACAATAGAGACATGGGGTCACCATGAGTTGGGGGCAGACTCACCAGCAGTTAGTAACATCACAGTTGTGGTGATTAAGCTTGTGTGTCAACTTGGCTGGGCCTGGTTGAGTGGCTGGGCAGCTGGAAGTAGTATTCCTCATGATGAGACTGGTCATCAACTCCGTGGTGGAATCTACTGTGAGCAGTCTTAGGGATGTGGTCTGTTTCACATATGTAAGAAATAGCTTTGAGAATGGTCTCTATCTTATGGCAAGCTTGAACCCTGCCTGTAGTCGTGGTGGTGTTCAGCAGCCTGCCATATTTTGCCAACCTTGGGACTTTCAATGGATTTGAGTTAATGTCTTGCCATGTGTTTGGTAACATTGGGACTGTGCCATTTCATTTGTTGACCTTGGGCTTGTCAGCCTCAGCAGCCAGTAGCTGCCTGAGTGAAGAGATGACTCTAGCTTCAGTGGACTGGGAGCAACAGGCAGAGCTGAAGCCCAAGGTCGAGGGGCTTTCACCCAGCCCCTTGAGCCTGGTACTTTGAATTTGGACTTAAAGCCTCCAAACTGTGAGAGAATAAACTCCTGTTTGTTCAAGCCATCCCATTTGTGGTATATTCTTGTCACAGCGGCACTAGGTAACCAGTTGTTTAAAACTACAGATCTATTGCCTTATAGTTTTGTACCTCAGAAGTCCTGTATGGGCAACATCAGGCTAAAATCACTGTCAGCTGGGTTGTATTCCTTTCTGGACACTCAAGAGGAGAATGTTTCCTTGCTCACTAAGTTTTTGGCTGAACTAACTTGCTTGTGGTTGCAGGAATTTGGTCCCTATGTCCTTGCTGGCATTCCTTGGGTCATGATCCCTTTCCTCCATCTTTAACGCCACTAACAGCAAGTCAAGTCCCTTTCACACTTCTGATTTCTCCTCCTTGATACTCACAATCTCTCTAACCCACTCTTTTGTTTCCCTTTTCCACTTTCAGGGGCCTGTGTGATTGTGTTGATTGATACATTGGAGGTCCCTGGTGTTGTACTTCTAAAAGTTAGCAGTTTGAACCCATCCAGTGGTGCCATGGAAGAAAGATATGGCAATCTGCTTCCTTAAAGATTACAGCCAAGAAAACCCTATGGAACCGTTCTATTCTGTCACATACGGGGTTGCAATGAGTCAGAATTGATTCCACGGCAGTGTTTTTTTTTTTTTTTCCTTTAGTGATTGCATTGACCAATCCAGGTAATCCTAGATAATCTCCTTATTTTAAAGTCAGCTGATTAGTAATTTTAATGCCATGTTCTTTTTAAGTTGTCAGGTGCTGTCAAGCTGCCTCTGACTCATAGCGACCTTGTGTACAACAGAATGAAACACTGCCTGGTCCTGTGCCATCCTCACAATCCTTATTGTGCTTGAGCCCATCATTGCAGCCTTTTGTCAGTTTGTCTGATTGAGGGTCTTCCCCTTTTTTTTCTGATCCTCAATTTTACCAAACATAATAATCTCCAGTGACTGATCCCTTCTAACAAGATGACCAAGATATGTGAGATGAAGTCTGGCCATTCTTCCTTCTAAGGAGCCATTTTAGTTACACTTCTTCCAAGACACACTTGTTCATTCTGGAAGTCCATGGTTTTTCAGTATTCTTCACCAACACCAC
This sequence comes from Orycteropus afer afer, assembly GCF_000298275.1. NCBI lineage: Eukaryota > Metazoa > Chordata > Mammalia > Tubulidentata > Orycteropodidae > Orycteropus > Orycteropus afer. Next base: position 929,750 of record NW_006921823.1, read on the forward strand.
AATTTAGAGGCATCAGTACTTCTTCGATCTTCTTTATTCTTTGCCCAGATTTCACATGCATATGAAGTGATTGAAAATACCCTGATGCACCCTAGTTTTTTCTTTTTTTTTTTTCTTCACTTTTATTGTGGTGAAAACATATACAACAAGACATATGCCAACTTAACAACTTCTACATTTACAGCTCAGGGACATTGATGTCATCTTTCATATTGTAGCATCATTATTGCTATGTCTTTCCAAGATATTCCATGAACATTGGCATAAATTCAGTGCCCCACAAACAAAAGCCTCCTCTTTCTCCCTCTCTCCTACCCCTGGTAACCATTAATAATCTATTGGTATGTGTGTGTATGTATGTGTGTGTGTGTGTGTGTGTGTGTGTGTGTATATATATATATATATATATGTATGTTTATATATGTTTGTATGTGTTGTTGTTATGTGCTGTCAAGTCAGACTTGACTCATAGCAACCCCTCCTTGGGTTTCCGAGGCAGTATCACTACG
>NW_006921823.1:930828-935914 GCF_000298275.1 Orycteropus afer afer
GCACTTGACTGCTAACTAGAAGGCTGGTGGTTCAAACCCACCAGCCACTCCTCGGAAGGAAGGTTGGGCAATCTACTTTTGTAGTGATACTGCCTTGGAAACCCAAGGAGGGGTTGCTATGAGTCAGGTCTGACTGGACGGCACAGAACAACAGTGATCGTAAACATTCCTTCATGTGTTTGTTGGCTGCCTGAATATCTTCTTTGGTGAAGTGTCTATTCATGTCTTCTGCCCATTTTTAAATTGGATTGTCTTTTTGATTTTGAGGTGTTGGCATTTTCTGTAAATTTTAGAGATAAGTCCTTTGTCCGACATGTCATTGCCTAATATTTTTTCCCATTCTGTAGGTTCTCTTTTGGAGAAGTCTTGATGTACATAAGAATTTAATGTTTAGAATGTCACACTTGTCTAGTTTATCTTCTGCTGTTTGTACATTTTGGGTTATGCTTGATAGTCTATTTATGCCATAAATTAAGGCCCCTAAGTTTGCCCCTATTTTTTCTTTAATGAACTTGATAATTTTAGGTTTCACATTTATGTCTTTGATCCATCTGAAGTTAGTTTTTGGCTCACCTTAGTTTTCAAAGTAACATCTTTGTTCTTTAATACGTTAAAGAGGTCTTTTACAGCACATTTGTCCTGTATTATATACATCGTCTGATGTCTTGACTGCTGCTTCCATGGGTGTTGATTGTGGGTCTAAGTAAAATGAAGTCACTGACAACTTCAGTCTTTTCTCCATTCATTGTGATGCTGCTTATTGGTGCAGTGTGAAGATTTTTTTTCTTTATGTTGAGGTGTAATCCATACTGAAGACAGTAGTCTTTGATCTTCATTAGTAAGTGCTTCTAGTCCTCTTTACTTTCAGCAAGCAAAGTTGTATCATCTACATATCACAGGTTATTAATGAGTCTTTCTTCAATCCTGATACTGTGTTTTTCTTCATATAATCCAGCTTCTTTGATTATTTGCTCAGCATACCAATTGAATAAGAATGATGAAAGGATGCAACCCTGGCACACACCCTTCCTGATTTTAAAACATTCGGTGTCCTCTTGTTCTGTTGGAATGGTTGGCTCTTTGTCTGTGTACAGGTCCCTCATGAGCACAACTAAGTGTTCTGGAATTCCCATTTTTGCAGTGTTATCCATAACTTGTTAAGAGCCACACAGTTGAATGCCTTTGTGTAGTCAATAAAACACAGGTAAACATCTTTCTGGTATTGTTTGATTTCAGCCAAGATCCATCTGACATCAGCAGTGATATCCCTCTTCTGAATCCAACTTGAATTCTGGTAGTTACCTGTCAGTACACTGCTATAACCATTTTTGAATTACATTTAGCAAAATTTTACTTGAATGTGATATTAATGATATTGTTTGAGAATTTTCATATTCTTTTTATCAGTTTTCTTTGGAATGAATACAAATGTGGTCAGGTAGCTGTCATTCAAATTTCTTGTCATAAATGCATGAATGCGTCCAGTGCCTCATCTGTTTTTTGGAAAATCTCAATAGTAATTCCATCAGTTTCCTGGAGCATTGTTTTTTGCCAATACCTTGAGTGTAGCTTGGATTTCTTCCTTCAATACCATTGGTTCTTGATCATACGCTACCTTTTGAAATGGTTGAATGTTGGCCAGATGTTTTTGGTAGAGTGAGTCTGTGTATTCCTTCCACCTTCTTTTGATGCTTCCTGCATCATTCACTATTTTGCCCATAGAATCCTTCAGTATTGTAACTCAGGCTTGAATTTTATCTTTAGTTCTTTCAGCTTCAGGAATGCTGAGTATGTTCTTCCCTTTTGCTTTTCTAATTCCAGGTCTTTGCATATTTCATTATCATACTTTGCCTTCTTAAGCCGCCCTTTGAAATGATCTGTTCAGGTCTTTTTTTTTTTTCCATTTTTATTTTAAAAAACTTTTTGTTGTGATTTAGGTGAAAATTTACAGAGCAAATTCATTCTCCGTACAGCAGCTCATTCACATTTTGTCTCATGACATTAACAGCTCTCCTCCCACTTCCTCCCTGTAGTTACCTCTTCCCTTTGTCCTTCCCTCCCATGTGCTCCTGCCCCCAAGTTGTCTCCTTGTGCAAACACTGCCCTTCTGTTCTCCCATGATTGAATACTCCAAGTAATGTATCTACCTGATGTAAATGATCGCCGCTATGGCTGTCAGTGGTTTGGCTGGAAGCCACAGAAGTAAGTTTAATCCCAGATTGAAGGGTGGCTAGGGGCCGTTGTCCTAGAAGTCCCACCAGGCTCTATCAGACCAGAAAACGTGGTCTTCATTTATGATTTTGAGCCCTGTTCCACATTGTTCTCCCACTCCATCCAGGATCTCCTGCACAATCCCCCTCTGAGTGGTTGACAGTGATAGCTGGACACTGTCTAGCTCTTCTGGTCTCATAATCATATAGGGTGAGGATCACATGGTCTACTAGTCCCTTGGACTAATTGTTTCCATGCATCCTTGCTTTTCTTTATTCCTCCTTGCTCTGGATGAGGAGAGACCCATCTTTGCATCTAGATGGCTGTTTGCAAGCCATAAAGACTCCAGTCGCTCCTCACCAAAGTAGGATGTAGAGCAGTGTTTTTGTGTGTTATGCCAATTGAGTTCAATGTCCCCTTTGAGCATGGTTCTGAGCCCACAGATCCAGCTACTCGTTCCCTCTGGGTAGCTGGCCAAGACACTTCCACATCCTTTCCCCTTGTCAGCTCTACTGTACACCTGGTCATTCTCACAGCACATACAAATATGCATGTAGAAACACTGTCTGTCAACCCTGTATATGATCATGGGCACACTCCTCCCTTCCCAGGCACACCTCATTGCCCAGCCTGTCCATCCATCCATCCATCCACTCGTAGATCAGTGTTTAAGATCACCAACAATGCAGCACTGTACATGCAAAAGGTCTCGTCCCTGCTGTCTCTATGTATCTCCCATGTACCTCTCCATGTCCTCCTCTTCCTCAGTGGCACCATCTTGTTCAGGTCTTTTATTCTATCATTTATACCATTCATTTTGGGAGCTCTGGTGGCTAAATGCCACCTGAGCCCACAGGTTCAACTACTTGGTCCCTCTGGGTAGCTAGCTGTGAGCAAGAAGTGACTACAGCCTGTCCCTTGTCAGCTCTACTATACCCTTGGGAATTCTTATGTTGTTGTTGTTGTGTTATGTGCCGTTGAGTCAGACCCAACTCATAGTGACCGTGCCTTGGGTTTCCGCGGCATATCACTACGGAAGTAGATTGTCCCATCTAAATACCTAAGGCATTTGCTTCTAACTGGAAGGCTGGTTGTTTAAACCCACCAGTCACTCCTCGGAAGGAAGGTTGGGCAATCTACTTCCATAGTGATACTGCTTCAGAAAACCAAGGAGGGGTCACTATGAGTTGGATCTGACTTGACGGCAGTTTTTAGCTACTCTCCATTCAAGAGCAAGTTTCAGAATATCTTCTGACATCCATTTTGGTCTTTTCTTCCTTTCCTGCCTTTTTAAATTTTATTTTTATTTTATTTTATTTCCTTTTTCACCCCAATGCAAAAACTCCCATCCCACTTCCTCCTGATAGTTACTATCATTCTCACAGTACATATAAATATGCGTGTAGAAACACTGTCTGACAACCCTGTATACTTTTCCCTGTGTCCATCCCTTCATGCACTCCTGCCCCTTGAACTGTCTCCCTGTGCATAAACAGTCCCTCTTTCTCCCGTAAGTGTTCTCTCCAAGGAGTGTATCTCCCTCAGGTACATGTTCAACTCATATGCCTGTCTTTTGTTTGTAGAGAAGCCACAGGTATGGGTTCATTCCAGCCCTGAAGGACAGCTAGGGACCATGGTCTCAGTGGTTCCGCCAGGCTCTATCAGACCAGCAAACCCAGTCCCCCTCCCCCCCTTTTTTTTTAACCAAATGATTTTGAGTTTTGTTCCACATTGTTCTCCCTTTCTATCTAGAGTCTCCTCCATAGATTCCTCTGAGTGGTTGACAGTGGTAACCGGGCACAATCTAGTTCTTCTGGTCTCATAGTTGTATAGGCTGAGGATCGCATGGTGTGCTGGTCACGAGGACTAATTGTTTCTGTAAATCTTTGGTTTTCTTCATTCTTCTTTTCTCTGGATGAGGAGAGACCCATCATTGCATCTAGATGGCGGCTTGCAAGCTTTTAAGATCCTAATTGCTACTCGCCAAAGTAGGAGGTGGAACAATGTTTTGTGTAGTATGTTACACCAGTTGAGCTTGATGCCCCCTGCGACTGTGGTCCTGAGCCCACAGGTTCAACTACTTAGTCCCTCTGGGTAGCTGGCTGTGACCAAGAAGTGACTACAACCTTGTCCCTTGTCAGCTCTGTTATACCCCTGAGAATTCTTATGTTGTTGTTGTTGTTGTTATGTGCCGTCAAGTCGGACCCAACTCATAGCGACCCCTCCTCCTTGGGTTTCCGAAGCATATCACTAACGGAAGTAGATTGCCCCATCTTCCTTACGAGGAGTGGCTGGTGGGTTTGACTGCCAGCCTTCTGGTTAGCAATCAAGGGCCTTAGGCACTACACTACCAGAGCTCCTGGGAATTCTTACAGAACATACAAATACACTTGTAGAACAGTTGTCTGCCAACCCTATACATGGTCTTGGGTACACTACCTGCTGCATAGACATACTTAATAGTTGAGCTGCCCACCCATCTATCCACCCATATACCCGTGTTTGCCTTCACTGACAATGCAGTACTGTATTGCAAAAGGGTTCATCTTTGTTGTCTGAACCTCCCACGTACCTCTCTCTGTCTTCCTCTTCCTTAGTGCCACCATGTTGATCACTCACATTTGGTACATTGCCCTTTTCTTCACCCAAATCAATACTTACCTCTGCGTATCTAACAGTGTTTCCTACCCTCCTCTACCAGCCCCTGAAACCAACAAAGAAAATTTCCTTCCATATATAAACCATTCCTTGACTTTTACAATAACGGACAAATACAATATTTGCCCTTCTGTGATTGACTTATTTCACTCAGCATAATGCCCTCCCATTTCATCCACGTTATGCGGTGTTTTGCAGATTCTACATTATTCTTTAG
>NW_006921823.1:936555-937607 GCF_000298275.1 Orycteropus afer afer
CCAAATATTTTTTCCCAATCTGTAGGTTCTCTTTTGACTCTTTTGGAGAAGTCTTTGGAAGCACATAGAAATTTGATTTTTAGAAGGTCCCAATCATCTGGTTTCTCTTCTGCTGTTTGTGCATTTTGGGTTATGCTTGTTAGTCTATACCATATATTAGGGCCCCTAAATTTGCCCCTAGTTTTTCCTTGAGGAACTCTATAGTTTTAGGTTTCACATTTAAGTCTTTGGTCCATCTGGAGTTTGTCTTCTTTGTATGGCGTGAGCTACAGATCTTGTTTAATTTTTCTGCAAATGGATGTCGAGTTTTCCCAGCACCACATATTAAACAAACATTCTCTTCCCCATTTAATGGATTTTGGGCCTTTGTCAAAGATCAGCTGAGCATAGGTCGGTGGATTTATTTCGGGGTTCTCAATTCTATTCCATTAGTCTATTTGGTATTGTAGCAATACCAGGCAGTTTTGTCTACTGTGGCAATATAGTAGGTTTTCAGATCTGGCAATGTGAGACCTCCTACCTTGTTCTTCTTCTTCAGTGGTGCTTTACTTATCCGGACTCTCTTTCCTTTCAAAATAAAATTAGTGATTGGTTTTTCCATATCCTTAAAAAATGTTAATTGGATCTGGATTGGGATCACATTGAATGCTTTGGATAGAATTGACATTTTCACAATGTTCCATCTTCCTATCCATGAGCATGGGATGTTCTTCCATTTATGTAGATCTCTTATGATTTCTTGAAGTAGTTTTTTATAGTTTTCTTTGTACAGGTCTTTTGTGTCTCTGGTAAGATTTATTCCCAGGTATTTATTTATTTTGGTAGCTATTGTAAACGGTAATGATTTCCTTATTTCTTTTTCTGCAATCTCTTTGCTGGTGTAGAGGAATCCAGTTGATTTTGGGATGTTGTTCTTGTATCCTGCCACTATGCTAAATCTCTCAATTAGTTTCAGTAGATTTTTGACTGAGTCTCTTGGGTTTTCTAAGTATAGGATCTTATTATCATCAAGCAGAGTGTGTTGGATTGGGTTCTCTAGAGAAACACAAAAA
>NW_006921823.1:946050-956805 GCF_000298275.1 Orycteropus afer afer
ATGTTTTTGTCTGGTTTTGGTATCAAGGTTATGCTTGCTTCATAAAATGAGTTAGGGAGGATTCCATCCTTTTCTATGTTTTGGAATAGTTTGAGTAGAATTGGTATCAGTTCTTCTCTGAATGTTTGGTAGAATTCTCTGGTGAAACTGTCTCAGCCAGGACTTTTTTTAGTTGTTAATTTTTGACCTCTTCAGTATCTTCTTTTGTTATGAATCTTGTCAACTTTTCCACATCAATCTGTGTCAGTTTAGGTAAATGGTTTCTAGAAATCAGTCCACTTCTTCCAGATTTTCAAATTTGTTGGAGTATAGTTCTTCATAGTGTCCTGATATTATCCTTTTTATTTCAGATGATTCTTTTGTGATGTCACCTGTTTTGTTTCTTATTTGTGTTATTTATCTTGTCTTCCTCTTTTCTTTTGTTAAGTTTACCAGTGGTTTTTCAATTTTTAGATCTTTTTAGAAAACCAACTTCTGGTTTTGTTGATTTTTTCTGGTTGATTTTGGCTCTTCTTTTTTGATGTGTGCAGTTATTGCTATAAATTCGCCTCTGATCATGGCTTTTGCTATGTCCCAAAGATTTTGGTATGTTGTGTTTTCATTCTCGTTTGATTCAAGGAATTTTTGAATTTCGATTTTTATTTCTTCTCTCTTACCTAGTCTTTCTCAAGGAGGGTGTTGTTCAGTTACCATGTGTTTACTTTTTTCCCTTCATCTTCCTATTGTTGATTTCTCATTTGATAGCATTATGATCCGAGAAGATGCTTTGCGGTATTTCAATGTTTTTTAATTTATTAAGGCTTCTTTTATGGCCTAACATATGGTCTACCATGGAAAATGTTCCATGTGCACTGGAGAAGAATGTGCTGTTGTTTGGTGAAGTGCTCTGTAGCTCTCTGCATCTTTATTTAGTTTCTTTCCAGTTCTATCTGTCATTGAAAATGGTGTATTAAAGTCTCCCACTATGACTGTGGATTCATCTATTTGCCTTTTCAACTCTTTTATAGTCTCATTTATGTGTTTTGGGGCTCTTTCCTTGGGTCCATAGCTATTCATTATGGTTATATCTTCATGTTCAATTGATCCTTTAATCATTATATAATGTCCTTCCTTGTCTCATATGGTGGTTTTTGTCAATTTGATCAGAAATTAATATTGCCACTCCTGCTCCCTTACAGTTGCCATTTGCTTGATACATCTTTTTACAACCTTTGATATTTAGTCTATTTTTGCCTTTATCTCTAAGGTGTGTCTCTTTTAGACAGCATATTGATAGGTGTTTTTTTCTTATCCAGTCTGCAACTCTTCGTCTCAAGTGGTGCATTTAATCTGTTAACATTCAGTGTAATTATTGACAAGTATGAATTGGTTGCTGTCATTTTGTTATGTGTTTTTTCATGGTGTCCCTGGTTTCTTTGTTCCATATTATTTTTTTTTGTCTATTCATGTTCATGATCATGAATTATTTTATCATTTCCTTTGTTGCTGTTGTTTTAGTATTTGCTGAAAATTTGTGCTTGTCCTGTTTTTTTTATTGTGATATGAAAGTTTATCATTTTTCTTTGAGGTTTCTCTGTGATTTATAATTTTCTTCCTGAGATTAGAACTGTCCATTCTATCTTGCAACTCTCTTGACTTCCTCACCATTTAGAAGTTCTGTGACTACACAGTATTTTCCCTCTTTTTTGTTTATAGTTGTCCTCACTTGCCAATTGATGTCTCTGGTTCCCTGTTTACAATCTTGTAAGCTCATTTTACTGTGGATATTTCCATAGCTGTGGTTTCTGGGTTATGTCTTCTTGTGTATTAATGGTCGGTTGTTATTTGCTATTTTAGATTCTCTGTTCAAAGGACTCCCTTTAGTATTTCTTGTTAGGTTGGCCTGGTTTTACCAATTCCCTTAGTTTCTGTTTATCTGGAAATCTCCTAATTTCACCATCATATTTGAGGGACAATTTTGCCAGATGTATAATTCTTGTTTGAAAATTTTTCTCTTTCATAGTTTCATATATGCTATCCCATTTCCTTGTCACTTGTATGGTTTCTGCTGAGAAGTCAGAGCTTATTCTTACTGGTTGTCCTTTGTATGTAACTTTTTGTTTTTCCCGTGCTGCTTCCAGGATTCTCTGTTTGTCTTTGGTTTTGTTGAGTTTGATGATGATATTCCTTGGTCATTTTCTTTTGGGGTCTATCCTGTTTGGGTTTCCTTGGACTTGCTGAATGGATACATTCTCATCTCTCATCATATCAGACAAATACTCTTCCAACAAATCTTGGGACAATTTTCTCAGTGGTTTCTTTTTTCTTTTCCTCTTCTGGAATTCCAATGACATGTAGGTTATTCATTTTGATGGTATCCCACATGATCCTTAGCTTTCTTCATTTTGTTTTGATGTTTTTTCTGATTGATCCCTTTCCATAGAAGTGTTCATGTATTTATTTGTCTTCAATCCCATTAATTCTGTCTTCTGTTGCATCAATTTGACTGCTTTACCCTTTCAATGTGTTGTTTGTTTCTCACAATTTAGTATTAATCTTCTGGATTTTTATCTGTAGATTTAGAATCATTTCTAATTTTTCATTTATTTTGTCATTTTTTTTGTTGTATTTTCTTCCAAAATTATTGTGGTTTTTTTTTGTTTTTTTTTTTTTGGTGTGTGTGTGTGTGTGTGTGTTCCTTGATCTGTCTCTCAATCCTTTGAAGATACCTAAATATAATTCTTTTGAATTCCTTGTCAGGGAGTTCCAGTGCTGTTTCTTCCTCAGGGATGTGTTCTGGGTCTGTATCCTGCTCCCTTGTCTACCACTTTGTCTTGCTTCTTTTTGTGTACTGTGATAGTCTGTTGTCTTCGAGACATCGTGATGTTGTTTTTTTTAGATCTCTGTTAACTGTTTGTGAAGAGCAGCTAAGGGTGAGTCAGGCTCTTGTTAGTGGTTGTTTATCGTGGGCCCGTTGGTGGAGAAGGCAGTGGTGACTCCTACTCAGTAAGTGAAGCTGCAGGAAGTGTAGGTGTAGTTATGTCGAATGGGGACTTTTGCTGTCTCCCACTCAGTTAGAGAAAAATAACAATTGAATAATGATAAAAAAGTAAGAGCAATTGGACAAAAAACACACCATACAATCACACAGAAACAGTAACCACACATGAGAAAAGGGAAACAAAACAAAACAAAACAAAAAACACTGCAATATCCCAGGAGAGGGCAATAAGAGAAAAAAGTGGAGAGAGAGAATAACAAAGGAAAAAATGGGAAAAACACAAAAAGAAAAACCAAAAAATTGGAGCCAGGAATAGCAAAAACAAAAAACTGAAAACTGGAACCTGGGAAGGGAGGAATAAAGAAAGATAATAAAAAGGACAAAAGTAATAATAATAGTAGTAATTTTAAAACACAAAACAAACAAACTAAAAAGCAAATCTGGACAGGGCAGGGCAAGGCACTCAGGCTCCATGGGAGCACACAGAGTGGGATGGAATTTCTGCCAGCCTGGCAAGTGGGTGGGAGTTAGGTATGGCCACACCTCCACTCACCAGAGGGTGTGGTGTATAAGAGCAAAATGGGGAATGTTGCACTTCTCCAGCAGTCCGTGCATTCAGGATATCTTTGGGGTTCCCATCAAGTAGAGCTTGTTCTTATGTCCCTGGAACCTGGGAGAACACTGTCCAAAATAGTCAAGCCGCTTGTAAACATTCAAAATGGCTGTGCCCTCTGGACAGGCAAAAGTCCACAGCTCAGCCTGCCTTCTTCTTCACACTTTCCTTTTTATTCCCCAGCCACCAGAGCATTCCTCCGTGCAGTCCCTGGCTAACAGCGCTGATTTATAGGTCAATTCTTAGGTCCTGTCACCACTCGGCAATATCCAAGTGATCTGGGCTATCAGGATCACTGCCAGACCGCAGCTCCTTATGTCTCCTTTTTTGGTATTTTCATGCAAATTATTCTTTTAGTTGGACTTTAGTCCACTTCTATATCCTTCCCTTCAAAGCTCAGGGGTACAGGATTATCTTCTGTATCTGTGTTAATTAGTTCCCCTTTTCTTTGTTGAAGAGGGTCTGTGCAGTCTTTCTGACTATTCTGCCATCTTACTGGAACTCCTTTCCTGCCTTTTTAATGACCATTTGTTTTCTTCATGTATGATGTTTTTGATATCATGCCACAACTCATCTCATCTTCAGACATTATTGTTCAGTGCAGCAAATCTGTTCCTCACTTGGTCCTTAAATTCAGGTGGGATATAATCAAGGTCATGTTTTGGCTCTGGTGGACTTGTTTTAATTTTCTTCAGCTTCACCTTGAACTTGCATAGGAGCACTTTAGGTCTGTTCCACAGTTTGCTCCTGGCCTTGTTCAGATTGATGGTACTGAGCTTCTCTTTCATCTCTTTTCACAGATATAGTCAGTTTGATTCATGTATATTCCATCTGGTGTGGTCCCCGTGTATCGCTGCCATTTATGTTGTTGAGAAAAGGTATTTGTAATGAATAAGTTATTGATCTTTAAAAATTCTATCATGCAGTGTCTGGAATCATTTATGTCATCAAGGCTGTGTTTTCAAAGTACCTTCTTTTTTGTTCCCAAATTTGCATTCCAATCAGCAGTAATTATCAGCACTTCTTGAATGCATGTTTGATCAGTTTCAGGCTATAGAAAATCTTCATTTCTTCATCTTTAGCTATAGGGGTAGGTGTATAAATTTGAATAATAGTATTAACTGCTCTTCCTTTTAGGTATGTGGATATTATCCTATCACTGACATCATTGTACCTCAGGATAGATCTTGAAATGCTCTTTTTGATGATGAAATCATCTTAAATTTGTCATTCCCAGAGTATTATACCATGTAATTGACTGATTCAGAATGGCCCATACCTCTCCATTTCAGCTCAGTAATACCTAGCATATTGATCTTTATGCATTCTATTTCATTTTTGACAGCTTTCAGTTTTCCTAGATTAATACTTTGTACATTTCATGTTCTGATGTTTGCAGCTGTTTCTTATTGTGAGCCGTGCCGCATCAGCAAATGAAGGTCCAGAAGGTTTCCTCCCTCCCCATCATTAATGTCAACTCTACTCTGAGGAGGCAGCTCTTTCCCAGTCATATTTTGAGTACCTGCCACCCTGAGCGGTTCATCTTCTGACACTATATCAGACATTGTTTTACTGCTACTCATAAAGTTTTTAGTAATATATCAGCCGGTGTTTCACTGCTATTCATAAGGTTTTTGTAGCCAATTATTTCAGTAGTGGATGACCCTGTCCTTCTTACTTGTCTACCATGAGTGACTATCTGTCTCAGTCTGGAAGCTCCTCTGAAACCTGTCCACCACGAGTGACTTTGCTAGTATTTGAAATACCTGTCGTATAACTTCCAGCATTACAGTGACATGCAAGTCACCACAGTATGACAAACTGACAGTTGAGTGGTGCATAATGCCATATGCAGTTCTAATTCCCTTTTGCCATGCAAAGCTAATGTATTCATAGGCGTAACACCAGGGATTATTACAAGGGCACCTTTGACAAGCCATTCTGCTTATTAAATCCCTGTGGAACACAATTTAGCATTTCCTGCTTTCCTTATAATAGCCTTTAGATCAGTGCTTTATTATTTATAAGGTTGAATTGAGAAACATACAACCCCTTTTGTGTTTGTTAGTTGCCATTGAGTTGATTCCAACTCACGATGACCCCCATGTGTACAGAGTAGAACTGCTCTATAGGCTTTTTAAAACTGTTAGCTTTGGGAACAAATTCCCAGGCCTGTCTTTCCAGGAATGAGCTTTGGTGGCACAGTGGTTAAATGCTCAGGTGTTAACCAGGAGTTCAAACCCACCAGCCTCTTTGTGGGAGAAAGATGTGATAGTCTGATTCAGGAAAGATTACAACCATGGAAACTCCATTGAGTGGTTCTACTCTGTCCTATTATAGTCAGTATGAGTTGGAATTGATTAGATGGAAGTGAGTTTTGTTTTGTTTTCTCAAGTACCTTTGCATGGGTTCCAGCCACCAACCTTTTGGCTAATAGTTGAGTGCTTGACTATTTGCAGTACCCAGGTTCTCCATCAGCCCCTTTAGGGTAGGCTTATTGTTAATGGAGTTCTTCTTGGCAGTGTTCACAACTTACTTCTTGTCTTTTCTCTCAGCATTACAGACTTCCTTAGTTTTTTCCAAAGATTTTGGTTTGCTTGTGTTTGTGCGGAAATCACTGAGCATTGAAGAAGTAAGTTGAACTCTTTCATTTTGCTTTTCTTGTATATTCCTTTATGTTAGTGTGACTCTCACTCCTTCCTGTATTTACTATGATATGTGTTTCTTTTATTATAGTTTCGTGATTGTAGAGAAGAAGTCTTAAAATTTTTATATATTTTCTTAGAAAAAATTGGCCAGAAGATTACACCTTATTCTCTTGATATTAAGGTAAGGATATTTGTGTTAAAAATGAAATGGGGTATTCCTTTCCCTTTTTATTTATTTATTTAGATTTAATAGGCTAAGGGTCTTTTCAGAAACTATTTTGATGACTTTTGCATATGGGATCTATAATGCTTTTTTAAAAAAAGTTGTATTATTGATTCTTAGAAATGTGTTAAGATTAAAGAACACTTTAGAAGGTTATTTTGCAGAATCTTTCCACTAGATGAGATCCATATTTCCTAAAGTCTAGGTGCTGTCTTTGACCTTAGTCTTAAAGTACACCTCTCTTGAGTTCCTATTCTCCCCAAGCTAGTCCTGCTTTGCCTTCCTCCAGCACAAACTCAGACTGCCTCATGATTTACTGTGGGACTGGAAAGCATAAGTTGAGTGGTTCTTTCTCAGATTTATTTATAATTTGAACAAGTGCTGTGTCTTCAGATAAGTTGTTCTTACTGGATTTGAGTTAGCTTCTAGATGAAGAAGTATGTATTCAATCTGAGTTAATTTATAAGAAATTATAGGAAAGTTATAAGTAAATATTTTATAAATTGTAACAGTTGTTGAGTCAATTTCAACTCATAGCTATCCTGTTTGACAGAGCAGAACTGCTCCATAGAGTTTTCTAGGCTGTAATCTTTTTGGGAGGAAGTCACCAGGTCTTTCCTTTCTCGAGCTACTGGGTGTGTCCAAAATGCCAACCTTTAGTTTAGCAGCTGAGCACTTAATCATTGAGCCATGAGGGCTTGCTTCACATATGAATTACAGACAGTTGTAACTTGTTATAGTTAATTATTGTAATATGTATTATAAACTGAAAAACAAACCCATTGCCATTGAGTCAATTCTGACTCACAGTGACCCTATAGGGTAGAATAGAACTGCCCCACAGTATTTCCATGCTATAAATCTTTACGGAAGTAGACTGCGTCATCTTTTTCCTGCTGAGTGCCTCGTGGGTTCCAACTGCTGACCTTTTGGTTAGCAGCCAAATCCTTTATCCACTGTGCCACCAGAGCTCCTAATATGTATTATATACCCAGTTATAATTTACAACATATTTTCTTGTAAATTATATCAGATTGAATATATACTATTTTTTTAATAGTTTTTTTTTTTTTTTTCATTTTAAAGTAGGCTTTGTTTTTATTCCTCTTTGAGTTTTAGTCTTTCTTGATTGGAATCTTAGTATTTTAAAAAAATTTTCTCTGTTGTAGCAGTAAGTTACATTTGTAAAGTGTTTCACATTTACAAAGTTCTTTAATACACAATTTGTCTTCTTGTAATTGATGATTTTGGTATATTTTCTTTTAAAACCTAGAATACTTGTACCAGTGTTTATACGAAAGATAAAGCTGCTAAATGTAAAATTCCAGCCCTAGACCTTCTTATTAAGGTAATTATATGTTTTTATGTACGTGCATTTTATATACATATAGGTTATGAAACATAAAACTAGATTTTGGTGTTTTGGTTTGGATTATGAGAAGTTGGAGGATAGGATTGAATTACATTGATGTATAGATAAGATGCACATTTTCCATCCATCACCTTACAATACCTTGCTATTTTTTTCTCACACCTCTGTGTGTAGTGGGGGAAAAAATTGTGAGAGAAATGAAGAGAACAGTATCTAAGGGATTTGCTGATCTTCTATTAATTACCCTTAAAACCTTTGGTGAAACGTGAAACTAGGAATTGTCAAAAAATCAAAATATCACCTCAGTTTATCTCAGTTTTTTGTAAAAAAACCTTAGCAATGGGTATGGGTGTGTACATTATATTAAAATGGTTCTTGACACTCACCCTCACCTGCATCTCACTTTTACCTGCATCTTTCTTTTAGACTTTCAGGCTTCCTTTAGGTCTGGTTCTACTCTGACACATGGGGATATTATGAGTCAGAATTGACTCAATAGCAACAAGTGTTTTTGGTATTGCATTTGGTTGATCCTTGGTCTTGAGACTGTCTCAGAGATTAGTCCCAGTCATTTTATTGGTTTCATGGGAAGGTAAAATCAAGTCTAGACCACTTTCCCCCTTTATAACCAATGGCCCCCTTAACACCTACCTCAGAACCTACCTCCAGATAATCTGGCTAGATGAGTTTCAAGAGGTCTTTGTAACTTCCGTAGAGACAGAAGCTTCCATTATGCTGTATACACATGCACTGAGAGAGTTGAATACCTTTTCTTTATTCTTCTCTTTGGCAAGTGCTAATTTGTATTCTTATAGTTACTTCAGACTTTGAGAAGTTCTAGCCTCATGGAAGAATTCAATATTGGAGAATTATTTAGCAAATTCTATGGAGAACTTGCATTGAAAACAAAAATACCAGGTACAGGTGAGACACATTTTAAATGTTATTCTAAAATAATTTAGCAAATTAACATAACATTTTTTTAGTATAAAGTTTAGATTTCCTCTGTCAAGGTCTTTATATGTTTGATGAATCCTTTTTGCTGAAAACAAACTAAAATGAAAATAAATAAAACAATATATAATGATTTCTATTTAAATGACTTCTATTTAGAAAGTTTTAATATTTACAGAGTGATTCCTTTAAATAGAAAACATAACAGATTGCAAATACAATTTAATTTACAATAATAAAGTTCTATAAAACTCATCAGGAAAGATTCCATTATACAAAAACTAGATAATTTTGTATGTCTAATTATGAAATGACTTTTGAAGTAAACATCCGCTCATTTCTTTTATTCTTACATTTTTGTTAATTTAACTTATTTTAAATGTAAATTAGGCCTTCATTTGTCTAAATTTTTTTTTTTTCAGTTTTAGAAAAAATATATGAGCTCCTAGGAGTATTAGGTGAAGTTCATCCTAGTGAGATGGTAAATAATTCTGAAAAACTGTTCCGAGCTTTTTTGGGTGAACTTAAGACCCAGGTATGATTTTGACTTACTGTAAACTTTAGGATTTTCTGCTTTCATAGACCTGAATATGTTTTCTCTTTTAATGATATCTTCTTAAAACTTTTCTTTTAGATGACATTCACAGTAAGAGAGCCCAAACTACCTCTTGTGGCAGGATGTCTTAAGGGCTTATCTTCACTTATGTGTAACTTCACTAAGTCCATGGAGGAAGGTATTACTTTGTTTTACTTGATATTCTTTATTCAAAAATTCTGTCTTGAAAGAATTGCTGATTATTTATTTATGTTTTTGGAAATTTTTACTAATTGTAGATTTACAGGCAGTTTTAGAAATAGTACAGAGAGATCCCTTTTATCATTCACCAGTTTCCCCAGTTGATGACATCTTTTGTAATTACAGTACAGTAGCACAATCAGGGTATTGATATTGATGTGATCTACTCACCCTACTTACTAAAATGTGCCTAACTTAAGCCATGGTATTTTTAATCACCTCATATGCATGTGAAAGATGGACAATAAATAAGGAAGTCTGAAAAAGAGTTGATGCCTTTGAATTGTGGTATTGGCGAAGAATATTGAAAATACCATGGAGTGCCAGAAGAACAAACAAACCTGTCCTGTACAGCCAAAATGCTCTTTGGAAGCAAGAATGGCCAGGCTTCATCTCACCTATTTGGTCATGTTGCTATAAGGGACCATTCTTTGGAGAAACATATCATGCTTGGTAAAGTGGAGGGTCAACGAAAAAGGGGAAGACCCTCAATGAGATGGATTGACACAGTAGCTACAGTAATGAACTCAGGTATAGCAAGGATTGTGAGGATGGCACAGGACTGGGCAGTGTTTCATTCTGTTGTACATAGGGGCTCTTTGAGTCACAGCCAAACTGATAGCACCCAACTGACCTTACTTAAATTTCAGCAGTTTCGGCATATGGGTGTGTGTTTATTTAGTTCTGTATGATAATTATCATATTTGTGGGCTTATTGTCTGTCAGTTTGTGTACTGTGGTGGCTTGCATGTTGCTGTGATGCTGGAAGCTATAGCATAGATATTTCACATACCAGTAGGGTCACCCATGATGGAGAGGTCTCAGCTGAGCTTGCAGACCAAGACAGACTTGGAAGAAGGATGAGGCCAGCTACATTTCTGAAAAAATTGGTCACTGGGAGGTTCTGGCAAGATGGCGGACTAGGCAGAAAGACTGCACAGACCCTCTTCAACAAAGAAAAGGGAAACGAATTAAAACAGATACAGAAGATAATCTTGGACCCTTGAGCCTTAAAGGGAAGGATACTTAAAAGTGTACTAAACCCCAACTAGCAGAAGAATTTGTGTGAAAATACCAAAAAGGAGACATATGAAGCTGTGGTCTGGCAGCGATCCTGAGCGACCCTGATGGCATACACAGCTTGGGGATTCCCGAGTGGTGGTAGGACC
>NW_006921823.1:957802-958899 GCF_000298275.1 Orycteropus afer afer
TTGTTTTTTCTTCTTTTTTTCCCTTTTTTCTTTTTTAAGTTACTGTTCCTGTGTGATTACATGGTGTGTTTTTCGTCCGTGGGCTTTTAATTTTTTGATGGTTATTCAATTGTAATTTGTGTCTGAGTGGGAGACAACAGTCCTCATAAGATACAACTACACCCATACCTCCTACGTCTTCACTTACTGAATGAGAGCCACTTCCTCCTTCTCCACCAATGGGCCAATGATAAAAAACCACCAACAAGAGCCTGAATCACCCTGGGCTGCTCCTCACAAACAGTTAACAGAGATCTTAATACAACAATGCCACGACGCCTCAGAAACAACAGACCTTCACAGTCCACACAAAGAAGCAGGATAAAGTGGTAGAAACAAGGGAGCAGGATTCAGACCCAGAACACATCCCTGAGGAAGAAGCAGCAATGGAACTCTCTTATAAGGAATTCAAAAGAATTATCTTTACGTATCTTCAAAGCATTGAGAGACAGACCAAAGAAAACACATGAAAAACCTTACAAGAATTTTGGAAGAAAATGCAAGAACAAAATGACAAATTAAATTAAAAATTATTCTAAATCTACAGATAGAAATCCAAAAGATTAATACTAAATTGTCAGAAATAGATGACACATTAGAAGGGCAAAGGAGAAGAATTGATGAGATGGAAGACAGAATTAATGAGATGGAAGAAAAATACCTGAATACTTTGGAAAAGGATCAATCAGAAAAAAAATCAAAACAAAATGAAGAAAGCTTAAGGTTCATGTGGGATACCATCAAAAGGAATAACTTACATATCATTGGAATTCCAGAACAGGAAGAGAAAAACAAAGCCACTGAGAAGATTGTCCAAGAATTGCTGGAGGAGAACTTCCCTGAAATGATGAAAGATGAGAATATATCCATTCAGGAAGTCCAACGAACCCCAAACAGGATAGACCCCAAGATAAAATCACCAAGACACATCATCATCAAAGTCATCAAAACCAAAGACAAAGACAGAATCCTGAAAGCAGCACGGGAAAAACAAAAAGTTACCTACAAAGGACAGCCAGTAAGAATAAGGTCTGATTTCTCAGCAGAAACCATGCAAG
>NW_006921823.1:961737-972268 GCF_000298275.1 Orycteropus afer afer
AGGATGGAATCCTCCCTAACTCATTTTATGAAGCAAGCATAACCTTAATACCAAAACCAGGCAAAGACATCACTCAAAAGGAAAACTACGGACCAGTATCCCTCATGAATATAGATGGAAAAATCTTCAACAAAATCCTAGCCAATAGACTGCAACAACATATCAAGAAAATCATTCATTATGACCAAGTAGGATTCATATCAGGTATGCAGGTATGTTTCAACATCAGAAAGACAATCACTGGGGACGAATTGGGAGGGGAGCTGTTGCCTTGTGGTAGACTGTGGTCAATGACATGAGACAAAGTATATGTGAACTGCTGTATGGAAAGTGAATTTGCTCTGTAAATCTTCACCCAAATCATAATAAAAAAAGAAAAAGGTACTTGCCAAAAGATTAATTGAGGATGTGGCCTAATCATCTTCCAGAGCATTAAGCCAAACAAAACAGAAAAGTATTTTCAGCTTTGAAGAGTTGTTCTTGTGCACGCGGAATTATAAATAGCCTAATATTCCCTATGTCTCCTTAATTAACAAAATAATTATTGATCAGCACAAAGCACACAGTCTCTGGAGATGTGATTTGTGTGAGCGCTTAGCTTTCTGAAAGCTTAAATCACTGTAGTCAGTATTAAAAAATGAATTGATAGTAAATGTGGTATAATTAATCTACCTATTCTATTTGCACATGAACATCTTTTGATGCTAAATATTTCATTCATTTAGAAGAGAATACAAATGTATTACAATGACAGAATAAAAAATAAATTGGAATTTTATTTTTTAAAAAAATAATTGGTCACTGAAAATCTTATGAATAGAAGTGAAATATTGTCTGATACAGTGCTGGAACATGGGACTTCATACTGGACGACACTCGAAAATATCAGTGGGGAAGTACTGCCTCCTCAAAGTAGAATCAACCATAATGACATGGATGAAGTAAAGCTTTCTGTATCTTCATTTGCTGATGTGGCCTAACTCAAAATGAGAATAAATAGCTGTAAATATCCATTAGAATGTAGAATGTGTGAAGTATGAATCTATGAAAATTAGAAGTCATCAACAATGAAATGCCACCATAAATATCAATATCTTAGATATTAGTGAGCTGAAATGGACTGATACTGGCCATTTTGAGTAAGAGTCATATGGTCTACTATGCTTGGAAAGACAAATTGAAGAGGAATGGTGTCACGTCACATTCATTATCAAAAAGAACATTTTAAAACCTATCCTAAAGTACAGTGCTGTCAGTCATAGAATAGTATTCATATGCTTATAAAGAAGACCATTTATGCCGCAAACAGTAAAGCCAAGTATAAAGAATTGAAGATTTTTACCAACTTCTGCAGTCTAAAAGAGATTAAACGTGCAACTCACATGCATTGATAATTACTGGTGATTAGAATGGGAGAGTTGGAAAGGAAAAAGCATTGGTACCTGGAAAATACTGCCTTGCTGATGGAAATGCTGCTAGAGATCACTTGATAGAATTTTGCAATACTAACAACTTATTTAGAAGCTCTGGTAGCGTAGTACCTAAGGTACTTGACTGGTTACCAGAAAGCTGGCCGTTCAATCCGACTAGCTACTCCTCGGAAGGAAGGTTGGGCAATCTACTTCTGTAGTGGTACTGCCTCAGAACCCAAGGAGGGGTCACTATTAGTCAGGTCCAACTCAACGGCACATAACAACAACAGCAACAACTTATTCATTGGAAGTACCTTTTTTCAACAACATAAATGGGGACTATACACGTGGCCCTTATTACCAGGGGAAACACACAAGAATCCAATTGACTAAATCTGTATTCTACAATGAATAAGGAAGACCACAGTAGAATTGCATTTGAATTATTGTGTTGGTGAAGAATATTGAATATTCATGGGCTACCAGAAGAATGAACAAATTTGTGTTGGAAAAAGTACAGCCAGAATGCTCCCTAGAAGTGAGGGCGATGAGACTTCGTCTCTCCATTCTTTGGAGAAGGATATCATGCTAGGTAAAGTAGAGGTTTAGCAAAAAAGAGGAAGACACTCAAAGAGATGGATAGACACAGTGGCTGCAACAGTGGACTCAAGCATAGCAACAACTGTTAGGATGGCACAGGACTGGTTGGTGTTTCATTCTATTCTACATAGGGTCACTATGAGTCAGGACTGACTCTACTACACCTAACAACAACAGCCTTCTGTCGCCATCACCACAGTCAAGAACTAAACAATTCCATCAGCAAAAGGATCCCTTTTGTTGACCTTTTATAGCCATAGCCACTTCTCTAGTGACGACCACTAATCTGTCTCCATCTCTGTAATTTTGTCATTTCAAGAATGTTGTATACATGGGAGGAAACTTTCTGTTTTGCTTTGGTTACCAGGGAGGGAGGGCGGGCAAATTGGTAGATAGGTAAGAGACACATACTGATTTGGGTGAAGGGAGAGGTTAAAAAAAAAAAAAAAGACAATGACCTTGTGGATCACACAGCACAACATTGTCCAACTTGCTTGCTTTGAATCTGTCATCACTGGAGGACATTGTAGTGGTGAAGTAGAGAGCCAGTAGGGGAGACCTGTGGTGAGATGGGTTAGCACAGTGGTGCAACAATGGACTTGAATATGCCAGTGATTGTGAGTATGACAGGGTTAGACAATGTTTCATTTTCATTCAGTGTTTCATTCTGTTTTACCTGATTGCCATGAATTTGAGCCAATTTTGTGGCAGCTATCTCTCTTTACCTATGGGCACACAGAGATGCTTAACCCAGGCCTGGAAGGAAAGTGTCCAGGCTGCAGTGAATATGATCTAAATGATGAGGGTACACTGTGCTCTTGGCAGAGAGAAGGGCAAATGGAGAGATTGTGAGGGCAGCAGCACCTTATGTATGCTGAGAACTACAAGGAGCTCCCCTCTGGCTGGAGGGCAGCATAAGGATGCTGAGTGAGTAGACTAAGGGCCCAGACTGGGGAAGCAGAAGGGGTCATGGAGGGGTCTAAGCAGGGCTGCTGGATAGAAAATGAACCTGGAAGGTGGCAGGCCAGGGGAGAGGTGACCAGGGTTGTGGCTGTGGATTTGGAGAGGGTAGATGGATTAGAGGGATATTCAGGATAAAAACTGATGGGACCTGCTACACTGGTTGGGTGTGAGCAGAGGTGGGGGAGAGGGGGCTGTCAGCCCTCCAGGGATGGGCTTTGGGGGTAGGAGTGGGGTCTGAGACATCCCCATGGGCCTGGGACTAGAGTGAGACAAGCCTAATGCTTGTGTGCAAAATTGGAGATACTCACTCCTAGCCTTGCATTCTTACCTGTCCCTGGTCCCCTGAAATTTCTCACTAAGAAAGACACATTTCAGAAAATGGGAGTCACCCCTGGAAGCAGGGTATTGTGGAGATAGTGTTGGGCAAGTAATCCATTCCCCCCACTCCACACACATCTTTCAACCTCTGTGTAGGGGATACTGCCTCCTTTGTCCCCTCAGGGCTGAGATGGGGCTGAGATTGATATCTTAGGGTCTCACATGCTCTGGACAAGTATTCTAGTTCTGTTCCAGTGCCTAAATTCTGGGTACCCATCCAGCTTCCCTTTGTATGCCTTCCATGATGACAGGTAGCTCCCTGCCTGCTGGGGAGTCCAGTCCCTTGGCCCAGAGTATTATGAAAAAAGTTGTTACCCTGAGCCCAAATCTGCTTTGCACTTACTTCTGTTTAGCAGTGGCCCAACTCTATCCTCTATCCTGCCTCCCTCCTATCCTGGGTCTGCTGATTCTGTTCCCCAAAACATTGCAGACAGCTTAACATCTCTGAGCCTCAGCATTCCAACCTGTAAAATAGTCACTGTCTTCTAGGGCTGGTATGAGGATTAAATGACATAATGTGTATAAATCTCATGTTGTTGTTAGTTGCCATCTTGCTGGTTTTAACTCTTGGTGACCTTCTAACAGATGATCACCACTCATCTGTCACTTTGTTTTACTTTGGTGGCTTGTGTGTTGCTGTGAGGCTAGAGGCTATACCACTGGTATTTCAAATACCGGCAGGGTCACTCATGGTGGACAGGTTTCAGCAGAGCTTCCAGACTAAGCCAGACTTGGGAGAAGGAAGAGGCCATCCACTTCTCAAAGAATTGGCCAGTGAAAACCTTATGAATAGCAGTAAACACTGTCTGATACAGTATTTGGAAAACTTATGAATAGCCCTGAAACTTTGTCTGATATGGTGTAGGAACATGAGCCCCTCAGGTTGAAGACACTCAAAATACCACTGGGGAAGAGCTGCCTTCTCAAAGTAGAGTCAACCTTAATGACCTGGATGGAGGAGAGCTTACAGGACCTCCATTGGCTGATGTGGCACGACTCAAAATGGGAAGAAACAGCTGCAAACATCCATTAACAATGTATGAAGTATGAATCTAGGAAAATTGGAAGTAGTCAGAAACAAAATGGAATGCATAGAGATCGATATCCTAGGCATTACTTAGCTGAAATGGACTAGTATTGGCCATTTTGAATTAGACAATCGTAAGATCTACTGTTCCAGAAATGAAAAATTGACGAGGAATGGTGTGGCATTTATCATCACAAAGAATGTTTTAACATCTGTCCTGAAGTACAGTGCTATCGTTGATAGGATAATATCTGTACACCTGCAAGGAAGACCAGTTATTCAAATTTACGTACCAGTCACCAAAGCCAAAGATGAGGAAATTGAAGATTTTTACCGACTTCTGCAGTCTGAAATTGACAAAACATGCAATTAAGATATGTTGATTATTACTGGTGATTGGAATGCAAAAGTTGGAAACAAAGAAGAATCACCAGTAGTTAGAAAATATGGCCTTGGTGATAAAAATAATGCTGGAGATCACATGATAAAATTTTACAAGACCAACAACTTATTCATTGCAAATACCTTTTTTCGACAAAATAAGTGGTGGCTCTATATGTGGACTTTGCCAGATACCCAGGAATCAGATTGACTACATCTGTGCAAAGAGGCAATGGAGAAGGTCAGTATCTTTAGCTCAAACAAGGCCAGGAGCTGATTGTGAAACAGACCATCAACTGCTCATGTGCAAGTTCAAGTTGAACCTAAAGACAATTAAAAAAAGTCCACGAGAGCCAAAATATGACCTTGATTATGTCCTTTCTGAATTTACAGACCATCCAAAGAATAGATTTGACATGTTGAACGCCAGTGACTGAAAATTAGATCAATTGTGGGATGATGTCGAGAACATCATCCGTGAAGAAAGTGAAAGGTCTTTAAAAAGATAAGAAAGAAAGAAAAGACCAAAATGGATGTCAGAAGACTTGCAATGGAAACTTGCTTTTGAATGGAGAGTAGCTAAAGCAAATGGAAGAAATGACAAGATAAAAGAGCTGAGCAGAAGATTTCAAAGAGCAGCTCGAGAAGACAAAGTCAATTATTGTAATGAAATGTACAAAGACCTGGAGTTAGAAAACCAAAAGAAAAGAACTCATTTGACATTTCTCAAGCTGAAATAACTGAAGAAAATAATTCAAGACTTAAGTTGCAATATTGAAAGATTCTATGGGCAAAATATTGAATGATGCAGGAAACATCAAAGGAAGATGGAAGAAGTACCCAGAGACACTGTACCAAAAAGAATTGGTCAATGTTGATCCTGTTCAGGAGGTGGCATATGATCAAGAACCCATGGTACTGAAGGAAGAAGTCAAAGCTGCACTGAAGGAATTGGCAAAAAACAAAACAAACAAAAAAAAAAAAACAAGGCTTCAGGAATTGCCGGTATACCCGTTGAGGTGTTTCAACAAATGGGTGCTGCATTGGAGGTACTTACTCATCTATGCTAAAAGATTTGGAAGACAGCTACCTGGCCAACTGACTGGAAGAGATCCATATTTATACGTATTCCAAAGAAAGGTGATCCCACAGAATGTGAAAATTATTGAACAATATCATTAATATCAAATGTAAGTAAATTTTGCTGGACATAATTCAAAAACGGTTGCTCCAACAGGGAACTTCCAGAAATGCAAGCTGGTTTCAGAAGAGGATGTGAAATGAGGAATGTCATTGCTGATGTCAGATGGATCTTGGCTGAAAGCAAAGAATACCAGAAAGAGGTTGACTTGTGTTTTATTGACTATGCAAAGGAATTTGTGTGAATTATAACAAATTACAGATGACATTGAGAAGAATGGGAATGAAGAACACTTACTTATGCTCAAGAGGAACCTGTACATAGACCGGGAGGCTGTTATTTGAACATAACAGGGGACACTGCATGGTTTAAAATCAAGAAGGGAGTGTGTCAGGGTTGTATCCTTTCACCATATTCAATCTGTATGCTGAGCAAATAATTTGAGAAGGTGGACTATATGAAGAGGCATGTGGCATCAGGATTGGTGGAATAGTCATTAACAACTTGTGATATGCAGATGACACAACCTTGCTGAAAGTGAAGATGACTTGAAGCACTTATTGAAGATTAAAGACTAAAATCTGCAGTATGGATTACACCTCAACATAAAGAATAGTAAAATCCTCACAACTGGACTAATAAGTAGCATCATGATAAATGGAGAGAAGACTGAAGTTGTCAAAGATTCTGTATTACTTGTTTCCACAGTCAACACCAACGGACACAGTAGTCAAGAAATCAGAGTATGTATTGTACTGGGCAAATGTGCTGCAAAAAACCTCTTTAGAGTGTTGATGAGCAAAGATGTTTCTTTGACAACTAACGTGTACCCGAGCCATGGTGTTTCCTGTTGCCTCATATGTAAGTAATAGCTGGGCAGAGAATAAGGAAGACCGAAGAGTTGATGCTTTTGAGTTGTGGTGTTGGTGAACAACACTGAAATTGACATGGACTGCTGGAAGAACAAACAAATCTGTCCTGGAAGAAGTGCAGCTGGAATGTTCCTTTGAGGAGAGAATGGCCAGATGTCATCTCACCTACTTTGGACATGTTGTCAGAAGGGACCATTCCTTGGAGAGGGATGTATGCTTGGTAAAGTGGAGGGTCAGCAAAAGAGGGAAAGGCCCTCAACAGGATGGATTGATACAGTGGCTGCAGCCATGGTGTCAGATAAAACAGGGATTGTGGGGCTGGCCTAAGAATGGGCAGTGTTTCTTTCTGTTGTGGATAGGGTTGTTATGAGTTGGGGCTGACTTCCTGGCACCTAACAACAACAACAGTAATGACTGATGATGTTTAACATCTTTTCATATACTTATTTGCCATCTCTGTATCCTCTTTGGTGAAATGTCTCTTCATGTATCTTGCCTATCTTCCACTTGTTTTTTTTTTTTTTTATGTTGAGTTTGAGAATTTTTTATATATTCTAGATACTTGTATTTTGTTAGACATGTGGTTTTCAAATGCTTCTTCTAGTCCGTAGCTTGTCTTTTCATCCCTTTCACAGGGTCTTTCAGAGAGAAAAGTTTTAAATTTGGATTAGGTCCATTTTATCAATTTTTCCTTTTATAGTTCATGCTTTTAATGTTTAGGAACTCCTTACCTAGCCTTAGAATCTTAAGATTTTCTGCTATGTCCTTTTCTAAAAGTTTTACTCTTTTAGGTTTTACAAATGAATCCATAATACATTTTGAGTTAAGTTTCATATAATGCATGAGGTTTAGGTTGGGATTAATTTTTTTTTATTTTTCTTTTTCCCTGTGGATGTCCAGTTGCTCTTGTAATGTTTGTTGAAAAGTCTGTTCTTCCTTCATAGAATTGCTTTTAAACTTCTGTCAAAAATCAGTTTTGAATATTTGTGTAGGTCTGTTTCTGTTGACTAGTTTTGGAAATGTCTTTAGTGATAACTCTGGGATGTGTGTGTGTGTGTGTGTGTGTATGTATGTATATACATATGGAGTTCTGATGGCACAGTGCCTAAGGCATTTGACTACTAACCAGAAGGTTGCGGTTCAAACCCATTATCCACTCCACGGATGACTAGGCAATCTACTTCTGTAAAGATTTGTTGTTCTTGTTGTTAGGTGCTGTCGAGTTATCTCCAACTCATAGCGACCCTATGCACTGCAAAACGAAACACTGCCTGGTCCCGTGCCAGCTCCGCGAGCCCTGCTATACTTGAGCCCATTAGGGCAGCCACTGTGTCAATCCATCTCAGTGAGGGCCTTCTCCTCTTTCATCGACTCTCCACCTTACCAAGCATGACATCCTTTTCCAGGGAATGGTCCCTTCTGACAACATGACCAAAGTAGGTGAGACGAGGTCTGGCCCTTCTTGTTCCCAGGGAGCATTCTGGCTGCACTTCCTCCAGGACAGATTTGTTAGTTCTTTTAGCAGTCCATGGTATTTTCATCCTTCTTTGCCAACACCACATCTCAAAAGCTTCAACTTTTCTTTGGTTTTCCTTATTCATTGTCCAGCTCTCACATGCATATAAGGCAATTGGCTTGTGTCAGGCACACCTTAGTCTTCAAGGAGACATCTTTGCTCCTCAGCACTTGAAAGAGGTGCTTTGCAGCCAATTTGCCCAGTGTCGTATGTCGTCTGATGTCTTGACAGCTGCTTCCGTTCTCATCGATTGTAGAACCAAGCAATGTGAAGACTTTGACAATGTGAAGTCTTTTCTCCTTTTGTCATGATGCTGCTTATAGGTCCAGTTGTGAGAATTTTTGTTTTCTTTATATTGAGATGTAATCCATACTGCAGACTGTATTCTTCAATATTTAAATCTTTAAATGTAAATCTTTAAAGATTTACTGCCTCGGAAACCCAATGGGGGTTGCTGTGAGTTGGAAGTGACTTGATGGCAGTGAGTTTGGTTTCATTTCTTTTCCCAAACATACATACATATTCTGTCCAGTCATGTATGTTTCTGTTCCACCAGCAGTGCCACATTTCTTGATACTATAGCCATAGAGTAAGCATTAACATTGGGTCAAATGATTTCCTCCCACTTAGTTCTTCTTTTTCACAATTCCTTTAATATTGTAGGTTCTATACCTTTCTATATAAATTTTAAAAAACTTTTTTTTTGTGTACAAAAAACCTTGTTGGAATTCTGATAGGAATTCTTTGGTGGTGTAGTGCCTAAGGCATTTGACTGCTAATCAGAAGGCTTGCTGTTCAAACCCACCAGCCACTCTTCGGAAGGAAGATTGGACAGTTTGCTTCCGTAGTGATACTGTTTCAGACCCAAGGAGGGCTGGCTATGAGTCGGATCCAACTTGAGGGCAGTGAGGTTTTTTTTGTATTAAAGTTACAGGCCAATTTGGGGAGAATTAACGTATTTACTGTATTGAGTCTTGCAGTCTGTGAGCACAGTATAGCTCTCCAGTTATTTAAGTTATCTTTTATTTTTTTATCATTATTTTATGCTTCTCAGGATGCACATCATAGCTTGGTGATTAAAAATTTGGTTTGATACTTTTTTCTTTATAGCTATTGGCAGTGCACTTTTATTATAACACAAAATTAGAAGTTTGTAGAATAATGTAGACTAATGTACAACTTTGTAAGCATTGTGAAATTCATTTCTTTTTGAAAAGCAAGTAAAACTTTTGACCCTAAAAGATTTACTTAAAAAGATATGTCTGTTAATATGCTCATCTTTACTACTTATGTTAAACTAATTGCCAAGTCCTTTTCTCTACTTCCTTTGTCTTTTGCCTCTCTTAGATTGTGAGTTATGATATTACTGACATGCAACAATTTTTTGCTTACAAAAATAGCAATTTAAGATACTTCAAGCTAATATTTCTACCAAGAATATGGTAAATATGGTAAATTATTTCCCTTCCTGATCTGCTCTCTCATTTCTGACATCCTGTTGTCAGCTTCCTACTCCATCAGGTTCTTGCTCAAAGATCACCACTTCTCGAAGCCTCTGTGATTCCCCTGAGCAGAGTTACTCCTCTATAGTACAGCTCTTATTGTATGTGTGTTTTTTTTTTTTTTAAATATTACTCCTCTGTAATACAGCTCTTACTATACATGTGTTTTTTTAAATATTGTTTATTTTGTTGCTGTTGTTGAGAATACAACATATGAGACATACACCAGTTCAGTAGTTTCTACATGTACTATTTTGCAGCATTGATTACATTCTTTGAGTTGTGCAGTCATTCTCACTCTCCTTTTCTGAATTGTTTCTCCACCATTAACATAAACTCATAGCTCTCTAACTTTCCTGTCTAATCTTTTGAATTACTGTTGTCAGTTTGATCCCATATAGATATTTCTTAAGAGTCTAATGCTTAAGACATTTTTTTTTTACTAGATAGCTAAACTATTGTTTGTTTTTAAAGAAGACTTCAGGGGATATTTTTGGTTTAGGGTTTTCATTATCTCAGGGCAGTATTTCAGGATTTCATCCAACTTCTGGCTCCAGGAAGTCTGGTTTCCATGAGAATTTGAAATTCTTTCTGCATTTTCCCCCCTTTGATCAGGATTGTGGAGTCTGATCAAAATGCTCAGTAATGGTGGTGGTCACCATCTAGTTCTTCTGGTTTCATGGTAAAGGAAGCAATTAATCATCGAGGCAATTAGGCACATATTTCATATCCTCCTATG
>NW_006921823.1:983073-994918 GCF_000298275.1 Orycteropus afer afer
TTCTGTGTCTGTGTTAATTGGTTTCCCTTTTCTTTGTTGAAGAGGGTCTGTGCAATCCTTCTGCCTAGTCCGCCATCTTGCCCCGCCTCCCTGACTATCCTTTTGTTGCTCCAAGTGAGTAGAGACTAATTGTTTGTGCCATTTGCAAGCTTATAACATACCAGGCACTAACCCAAAACAAAAAGGGGGGAGGTAGAACAGGAGCATTAAATACTTTGTTAGGCCATTTAGCTGGGATGTCTTGTAAAACCATAACCCTAAACCTCCAAACTAAGGAACCAAATCCCATGAGGAGTTGGGTTTTACATAAAAAGCCTTAGCAACTACTTTTTTTTGTCATTGTTGTAAATATATCTATCACACAACTTTGGCAAATTCAACTTTTTACAGGTGTGCAACTTACAGCATTGACAGTAATTGGCTGTGAACCCTATGCTTAATCAATGTGATTTTTCAATTACCGATAATATCTCTTTCTCTTCTCCTTCCCATCCCTGGTAACCACTAATTAACTTTGTTCTCCATATATTTACCTTTTTTTTTTTTTTTTAATTGTGATTTGGGTGAAAGTTTACAGAGCAAATTCAGTTTCATACAGCAGTTCACATACCCTTTGTCTCATGACATTGACTACGATTTACATCAATGCAACAACTCCCCTCCCACTTCCTCCTGATAGCTACCTCTTTCCTGTGTCCATCCCTCCGTGCACTCCTGCCTCCCTGAGCTGTCTCCATGTGCATAAACAGCCCTTTCTTCTCCCATGATTTTTCTCTCCAAGGAGTATATCTACCTCAGGTAAATGTTCACCTCATATGCCTGTCTTTTGTTTGGCTGGAAGCCACAGGTGTGGGTTCAATTCCAGACCTGTAGGGCAGCTAGGGGCCAAAGTCTCAGTGGTTCCACCAGGCTCTATCAGACCAGCAAACTTCGTGCCCTGTTTTTTTTTTTTTTTATTCAAATGATTTTGAGTTTTGTTCCACACTGTTCTCCCTCTCTATCCAGGATCTCCTACATAGATCCCCCTCCAAGTGGTTAACAGTAGTAGCTGGGCACTATCTAGTTCTTCTGGTCTTATAGTCGTATAGGCTGTGGATCTCATGGTGTACCAGTCACTAGGACTAATTATTTCCATGAATCTTTGCTTTTCTTCATTCTTCTTTGCTCTAGACAAGGTTTTTTTTTTTTTTTTTTTTTGTCTTTTGTATAAAAATGAGGTAATACAATATTTGTCCTTTTGTGATTAGCTTATTTTGCTTGGCATAATGTCTTCAAGCTTCGTCCATACTGTAGTATGTATCAAGACTTCATTTCTCCTACTGGCTGAGTAGTTTTCAATTGCATGTATGTATCACATTTTGTTTATCCCTTCATCTGTTGATAGGCACTTAGGTTTTTTTCTACCTTTTGGCTAATGTGAATACTACTGCAGTGAACATTGGTAAACAACTTTTCTGCTTTCAGGTCATTTGGGTATATACATAGGAATGGAATTGCTAGGTCATATGGCAGTTCTATTTTTAGTTTTTTGTGGAAACACCAGGCTGTTTTCCACCTTGACTATGTCATTTTGTCTTTCCACCAGGAATAGGTAAGGGTTCTAGTTTCCCCACAACCGTACTAACATTTGTTATTTTCTTTTTTCTTATAATCTTGGCCATCCAAGTGGGCGGGAAATGGTATTCATTGTGTTTTTGATTTGCAAATCTCTGATGATTAATGACCCTGAGCATCTTTTTATGTGTTTGGTGGCCATTTGAATGTTGTCTTTGGTGAAATGTGTATTCAGGTCCTTTGTCCATTTTATAATTGGGTTGTCTTTTTGTTGTTAAAGTTTTGAAGTTTGATATCTATTTTGGGGAGCTCTGGTGGCGTAGTGCCTAAGGCATTTGCCTGCTAACCAGAAGGCTTGTGGTTCAAACCCATCAGCCACTCCTCGGAAGGAAGGTTGGGCAATCTCCTTCTGTAGTGATACTGCCTCGGAAACCCAAGGAAGGGTCACTATGAGTTGGGCTCAACTCAATGGCAGTGAGAAGGAAGGATATGTAGTTTGGTTATTAGATTCTTATCAGATACATGGTTTCTGAAGATGGTAACTTCTTTTCACCTTTTGGTAAAGTCTTGATGAGAAAAGTTTTTAATTTTTATGAGGTCCCATTTACTTATTTTGTCTTATGCTGTTTGTGCTTTTGTTATTAGATAAGGTTTTGTTATTATATTAAACTCACTGGCATCGAGTTAATTCTGACTCATTGTGACCTCCACTGAGTTTCTGAGGTGGTAAGCCTTTATGGAGGTAGATTTTGCCCCATCTTTCTTCTGTGGAGCAGCTGGTGGGTTTGAACGGCCAACTTTCTGGTTAGTAGTCAAATGCTTTAGGCATTATATTAGATAATGTTGAAAGGTAGGCATGAGAGTTGCCTGTGCTTTTTCTTCTAAGAATTTTCTGGTTTGAGTTTGCACATTATGTTCTTAATCCACTTTGAATTTTCATTGTGTGTTTATGGTATGATGCATGGATCCTGTTTCAGTTTTCTACATTTGGAAATCCAGTTTTCCCCATACCATTTATTGAGTAGACTCTTTTTTCCCCTTTGAATGGATTTAGCAATATCATAAAAAATCAGTTGAGCATAGATGTGTGGGTTTATTTATGGACTCTGAATTCCTTTGTGGTATTTTTAATTTACCAGGTTACATATTTATTTGTGCTGCTTGATTCAGCTGGCAGGTAATGTTGTTTATTAATCTTTATATTTGCTTGACATATAAGTTGCTACTCATTGAATATATATTGTTCAAGGAACATAATAACACTTATTGATCATTTGCCTTGTGCTAAGGACTAGTCTAGACACTTTGCAAGGAAAGTTCTTGTAAGTACTTTATAACAGTGAATAATATATTGGTTTTATTGCTTAGAAAACTGGAACAAAGATAAGTAAATTACATAAAGTCACACAATTAGTGTGGTAGCAGTATAGTGGCCCAAAATGTCTATATTCATCCCTGAAATCTGTGACTATATTACTTGGCAATGGAGAGTTAATGTAGAAGATGG
The DNA here is from genome assembly GCF_000298275.1 of Orycteropus afer afer. NCBI lineage: Eukaryota > Metazoa > Chordata > Mammalia > Tubulidentata > Orycteropodidae > Orycteropus > Orycteropus afer. Next base: position 986,135 of record NW_006921823.1, read on the forward strand.
AATTAAAGTTATAATTTAGCTGACTTTAAGATGGGGAAATTGTCCTGGATTATCCAGGTGGGCCCAGTGTTATCACAGGGTCCTTATAAGTGAAAGAGGGAGGAAGAAGAGCCAGTGGTGTAGAGATGTGATGTGAGGAAGACTTACCTGCTGTTCTTGGCTTTGAAGTTGAGGATGGAAAGCCATGGGCCAAGGCATACAGGTAGCCTCTTGAATCTGGAAAGGGCAAAGAAATAGATTCTTCCCTTAGAGCTTCCAGACAGAAATGCAGCCCTGCTGACACATTTAGCTCTGAGCACCATTTCAGATATTGATCTCTAGAACTATAAGATAATGTATTTGTGTTGATTTAAGGTATAAGTTCTGGTAATTTGTTACAGTGGTCCTAGGAAACTAATGCAAAACCAAAAACTAACTGCTTTTGAGTCGATTCTGACTCATAGCAACCCTATAGGACAGAGTAGAACTACCTCATAGGATTTCCTGGCTGTAAATCCAGACTGCTTCATCTTTCTTCTGTGGAGCAGTTGGTGAGTTAAAACCACCTACCTTTTGGTTAGAAGTCAAATGCTTTAACCAGTATATCATTGGACCTCCTCAGGAAACTAATATAACTAGTGTTGTCTGGGAGTTAAGCCCTGGTCTGGCTCTAAAATTTATAATTTTTCTGTCATGCCATGATAATGTGGTAATGAGAATTTAAGCACTATAAATTAATTAATGGATTCCTTCATATAATAAATACATCTTTGGTGCCTACTATCTAAAGAGTGAATTAGGTATTAGAGTCAGTGATCACAATTACTAAGTTCTTACATCATGAGGTATATAGTAGAGGAGGTAGACAGTAAACAAATAAAGAAGCTATTATCAATGCCAGGGTCCAGTGAAGGAGCACTCTGTGTGTAGTGAACGGGAATAGCAGTGTGGGGAGGTAGAGGACCACATAGCCAGCTGGTGCTTCCTGAGTAGCTCACAAGGTGAGAAGGAGCTGGCTGGGGAGAAGCATTCGAGGCAGGTGCATGACCTCAGCTTGAAGAACATGGGGTAGTCAGTTATACACAGGGAGCAGGTGTATCTGGGACTTAGGGAGCAAACAGCAAGGCAGAGAGGTAAGACTGGGCAAGTAAGCAGGGGTTGGCTTATGAAGGGCGTATGACCTGGAGTGTCATGTTCAAGAGCAATGGGATGCAATGAGTTTTTAGTAAGGGATTGACATGGACTAGTTGATGTTTTAAAAAGGTCAGTCTGACTCTTGTGGGTTTGAGGTATGCTTTAGATGGAATTGAGGTATCTTTTAGTGGTATGATTGAGAAAATCTGCTCTTGAATGTGAAGCTTTAGTAAATGAAGTTTATGTGACTGATTATTAAACTGGGTAGGATTGGGGAGGACCAAGTTTCAGGCCAAAACTCATCCTTTTTGTTTTGGACATGTTTAGTCTGAGATGTATATGAGTCATCCAAGTTTAGATGTTTGTTTAATCTGCAAGACTGGATCTTGCAGGAGAAATTAGAACCTGAGATAAAAATTTGTAAATCTTCAGCGTCTGCATAGTATTTAAAGCTGTGAGTATTAGTGACTACCTAGGGAGCAAGTACAGATAGGATAGGCAGAGGGCCTGTCTTAGTTACGTAAGGCTGCCATAACAAAACATCATAAAGTGGGGCTTTGAAGAATAGAATTTTATTATCTCACAATTCTAGAGGCTTGAAGTCTGAATTCAGGATGTGGCAGAGTGATGGTCTTTCTCTGTTGGTTCGAGGGGAAGATTCTTTCTTGCCTCTTTCAGCTTCTGGCAGCCCTAGGTGTTTCTTGGCGTTCTTTGGCTTGTAAATGTATCCGTCATTTTCCTGTGGTTGACCCTTTCTTTATAAGGCACCACTCAGAAGGGATTAGGATTAGAGACCATTATGTTCCAGTATAATCTTATTTAACTTAACTGTTACCCTCTGCAAACAAAGATTGTGTCCCCCAACAAAGTCACCATGTCAGTTATAGGAATTCAGCGCCTCTTTTTTGGGGGACACAATTCAAACAGTCTAAGAAAAGACCATTTTGAGGAGAGATATAGTGCTGTCTTGCTTCAAGAGAACTCTGAGTGAGGGGAGAGGAGGAGGTTTTGCATCTCAACAAGGAGAAGCTCGACAAAGAAACTTAAGAGTTATCAAGAGATGATAATAACTCTTAAGAGTTAAGAAGAAATGATGAACAGAAAGGAGTAGATGGAGGCTATCTGAAGAAAACCCTTTAGAAAAATCTTACAGCACAGGAAAGCAAGGAAACAACATGTAGCTGATGAGAGATGTGGAGTAGGGAGGTGTTCTGATTACCTAGTGTATCTCTGACAAGAATATGTCACAAATGGGATGGCCTTAACAAACAGGAGTTTATTCTTATAATTTGGAGGCTTTAAGTCCAAGTTCAAAGTGCCAGGCTCTAGGGTCTGGGTGAAAGCCCCTCAACCTTGGGGTCCAGCTCTGCCTCCTGCTCCTGGCCCACTGGAGCTAGAGGCTTTTCTTCACTCAGACAGCTGCTGGCTGCTGAGGCTGACAAGCTCGAGGTTGACCAGTAAAAAGGCACAGTCCTGCTGTTACCAAACCACACGGCAGGCCATTAAGTTAAGTCCATTTTAAGTCCCAAGGTCAGCAGAGCATAGCATGCTGCTGAACAATGATATGGCTATAGGCAGGGTCCAAGTGTGCCATAAGCTGGAGACCATTCCCAAGGCTTCTGCTTTATATACAGGAAGCAGACCACATCCCAAAGGCAGCTACTCTGCTGCTTTAGGTAGATCCCACTATGGAGTTGATTGCCAGTCTCATCATGGGGAATAACTACCCAGCCACTCAACCAGGCCCAGCCAAGTTGACAAAATTAACTACCTCAGGAGGTTTGTAGAAACAGATAAAAGAGCACGCTTGTATAGGAGCAGGGCACCAGAGAGGGTGAGGTCAGTGCAGGAGAATGGACAGTGGGAGGCAGAGTCTTCAAGAAGACAGTACCATTTCTGCCACTGGAAGCCTTTTCTCTTCTGCCTGACTTCCTACCCCTGTGGTTCCTCTTCCACTTGTCCAGACCACCTGGGGCACTGAGCATTGCCTAGTGCTTCTGTATCTGCCTCTTTGTATTTACACCGTTACTTTCTATTAGAACAACAACTTTGTAATCCCTGCCTATGCTTTTAGGCCCAGCTCATATGCTACCATTTCTGTAAAGCCTTTCTTGAACATTCACAGCCAGAAGAAATCTCTCCTTGTATTGAATTCTAAAGTATTTTTTCTTTTTATCGTGGCATTGTCCTATAAATATGCTGATGTTTCTTTTTTCTTAAATCCTCTCTTGATCCCATTCTTCCTCCAGTCAGAAAGTCATGTGGCCTCTGCCTTCAAAATGTATCAGTCCCGCAATCAAAGCACACAGTGGTTGAACTTCTATTTGTAAGTCACTATTTAAGGTCAGAGGTTTGAGTGGTGAAAAAAGCATGATTTCTATGTAGTTGGCAATAAACGATCTGGTGGGAGACAGTTATCTTATAAACTATATTGTAAATCAGGCAAGGTTCTATAAGAATCTCATAGTATTTTATTTGTCTTTGCAATTCCCATAATAACTTGGTACATATGTGAGAACATTTAGAAGTAAAAAAATGTGTTCAGCTTTGAGTGAGTTATTTCATTTAGTCCTTGAAACAAGGTATATACTGTCCCTCTTTACAAAAGAATACTTCTTACAGAAGAAAACTAAAATTTTGGAAGATTACCTAACAGAGCTTGTAAATGATGGATTGGAATTTAGACCCTTGTGTTTGTTATTCCAGTTGTTCTTTCTGCTTTTCTACAGCAGTAACCCTTGCAACTTGCTGACTGATGGAAATGCTGTAAGATATCACTCCTGAATTTACAAGGGCTTTTTGGGGTTAATAAAGATACGAAGTTACTGCAAGTTGTAAAGCTGTTTGGGTTTCAAATGATACTTTTGTTATGATTTATAACAGAAGCTTATGTTTGTTACTTTTTTAGATCCCCAGACTTCAAGAGAAATTTTTGATTTTTCACTAAAGGCAATTCGTCCTCAGGTAGGGTGAATATTACTCTAATTCTTATACATTTGAGACTTGTGATGATCAAACATTGATGGTGAAAATTTTTTTTCTAAAATAGATTGACCTGAAGAGATATGCTGTGCCTTCAGGTATGATTCTCTACTTAATGAAATGTAACTTCTTTGATTACAAAAGTTGACTTTCATTTAAATGAAGTGAAAGTAAATGAAGTGAAAGTAAATATGCTATCATCTGTGATTTTTACACACAAATATTTACAGGGAAGCTTTTGGAAGCACAAAAGTGGTGGAGATAGTCACATTTAGGTTAAATGATTTTTTTTTAAAAATTATTTTGTTTCTGTTGAGAATATAAGAGCAAAAGAAACAGCTATTCATCAGTTTCTACATCTGCAATTCAGTGACATTAATTACATTCTTTGAATTATGCAACTATTCTTACACTCTTTATCTAAATTATTCCTTCTCCCTTAACATAAACTCATTGCCCTCTGAAGTTGAGTTAAATGATTTTTTAAAGAAATTTAGTACCTCTTTGTGTAAATAAATCCCTATCTTACTTCTGCACCTCAGTTTGGTGTTCTTTAGCCACTTTCAGTTCAAGTGGAGACTGGTGGTGTCAGTACTTCCATTGAATTCCTTTTGGTATTTGTAGTGATATTAGATTGCCATGAATGCAGCTTGAATTTTGACATGTACTGAGAGCTTTCTCAGTTCTTTGTTCTGGCTTCTGTTGTCTTATTTTAAATATGAAGGCTTTGCCATTGCAGCTGGTTTGCACTTGTTTGCCCTGCATGCGTCCCAGTTCAGCACCTGCCTTCTGGACAACTACATGTCTTTATTTGAAGTGCTATCTAAATGGTGTGGCCATACCAATGTAGAGGTGAAGAAAGGTGCACATGCAGCCTTGGAGGCCTTTCTGAAACAGGTAATGTAAGTTCAGCACTCATTTAAAAGTATCTTTTCCACAAAAAACATAAATTCCAATCTTGTACATACCCATTTGAATGATACAAATAACTTGATCCATTAACATTGTAGTATTTTTTTTTTTTTTTAAAGGGCTTTATTATTGATCAGCTGTCGGGGTGGCAGCAGCACTGAAAGAAAGCTAGGAAGATTCCAGAGTAGGTACAGGACCTCAGAGCCAAGGTGAAGGCAGAATCTCTTGGACAAAGGAAGTGGGGTGAGGAGAATGGGGGAAAGGCAGGGTGGTCTGCAGCTCCTGTGAGCCAGAGCTGAGGTGGCCAGAGTTGGATGGGCAGCCAGGTGGGATGAGGAGCCTCAAGTCACTGTAGGTGTAGGAGCTATCAGATTAAGACAAGATGCCTGTTTCAAATCCCTTCCAGAGCAGGGAGAGCTTGTTTGTCCTTGTTTGATTTCCATCTAGGTGGGATTTGGTCAAGATTAGAGCCTACAAGTATGGAAACATGTTACATTTGGCAAGGAAAGCTGAAAGAAACCTAAAGGTTTCTGAAAATACTTGCTGTACTGGCTCAGGGCATGGGGATTGAACTGCTTCGGTTGACTCTGATAGTACATACTGAAGATCCATAGCAAGAGTTTTGTTTGATGGGTAGATCATAGTTAAATTCACTAGTCCGTGAACAATCTGAACTGTGGCATAAATGGTATTGGCCTGAGAATCAGGGCCAGAATGTACAGGAGGGAGGGGAGAGAGAAGTTGCCATCCTTTTTCTTAGTGTGGGCCCAACTCCAACAAAAATGCAGAATTGATTCTCTTTGTCCTTGGATCTCCCCATTTCATCCTGCCCCTCACAGCTTCCTAACATCTCTTGCTGTCCTGCCCCTTTCCATAAGGTTTGCTCTTGCTCCCAAATTATTCTGAGCATTATGATGACCTCTTCTTCCTGTCTCCCTTATTAACAACTTCTGTTCTGCTTAATTTGACAAATCTTGGTTGTTAAGGAAAATAAAGGAGAAATTTTTTTTTTTTTACTAATTCATGGAAATATTTTTGTATCTCAATAAACATTTGCTCAAATAAATCTCATAGTAGGTGGATTTTCAGGCTTTGTTACTAATCTGCATACTTGTTGGCAAAAAGGGATTTGTATGGCAGATCTTGGCTCTGGACTCCACCTGTCTTTTGTAGCCCTTTTTTGACTTATTCTTTGAAAAGTATCATGGAGAGTCTCGTGGCATAGTGAAGGGATGGTACTGCAGAGTGCAGGCACAGACTCTTGTCAGCTGGAACAGCAGGAGGATGAGTGTCTCATTGTCCTGTAGTCTTCCCTCTGTGCTTAGATACGTAGAACATTGATCTGCATTCCAGGTTATTGGTGGTGGTGGTGTTAGGTGCCATTGAGTTGTCTCGACTCGTAGTGACCCTTTGTACAACAGAATGAAACACAACCCGGTCCTGTGCCAGCCTCACAATTCTTGCTATACCTGTGCCCGTCATTGTAGCCACCATGTCAATCCATGTTGTTGAGGGCCTTCCCCTTTTTCATTGACCCTCCACTTTATCAAGCATGATAACCTTCTACAGAGAATGGTCCCTTCTGAAAATATTACCAAAGTAGGTGAGTCCACTCCTCAGAAGGAAGGTTGGGCATTCCTACTTCCGTAGTGATACTGCCTCGGAAACCCAAGGAGGGGTCGCTATGAGTCGGGCCGACTCGATGGCAAATAACAACAACAACAACAGGTGAGTCTCAGTTCTGAGAAGCATCCCAGCTGCACTTCTTCCAGAACAGATTTGTTCATACTTCTGGAAGTCCATGGTATTTTCAGTATTCTTCGCCAGCAACACAACTCAAAAGCATCGACTCTTCTTTGATCTTCCTTATTCATTGTCCAGCTCTCATATGCATATGAGGCAATTGAAAATGCCATGGTTTGGGTTAGGCACACCTTAGTCTTCAAGGAGACATCTTTGCTCCTCATCACTTGTAAGAGGTCTTTTGTGGCAGATTTGCCCAGTGCGATTCATCGTCTGATGTGTTGACTAGCTTAGCTTCCAGATTAAGACAGACTTGGAAGAAGGAAGGGGCCATCTACTTCTCACAGAATTGGCCAGTGAAAACCTTGTGAATAGAAGTGAAACACTGTCTGATATATTACTGGAGGTTATTGCTAGAGAATTTAATTGCAGACTTCCTCTCCTATTCTTAATAGAAATTAGATTTAATGAGTAGCACAAATGGTTAATGTACTTGGCTGCTAACAGAAAAATTTGAGGTTCTAGTCCACCCATCAGCACTGTGTAGAAAGGCCTGGTGATTTACTTGTGAAAAATCAGCTATTAAAATCCCTGTGGAGCACAGTTCTACTCTGACACACATGCGGACATCATGAGTCAGAGACGACTCAACCAAAACCAAACCTGTTGCCATCAAGTTACTTCCAGTTGATGGAGACCCTGTGTGTTACAGAGTAGAACTGCACCATGGGCTTTTCTTGGCTGTAGTCTTTTTATCTTTCCTAAATTTCATTTCATTGTGAATATATACAGCAAAACATACCATACATATAGAATTTAGAGGTATTAATTACATTCCTTGAATTGTGCAACCATTCTCATCCTCATTTTCTGAGTTGTTTTTCCAACATTAACATAGCTTACTGCTCCCTAAATTTCCTATCTAATTTTTCGAGTTGCTGTTGTCAATTTGAATCCTATGAAGATAGTTCTTAAAAGAGCCTAATGCTCAAGGCAAACATTTTTTTTACTAGTTAAGCAAAACTTTTGTTGGTTTTTAAGAGGACTTCAGGGGCTAGACCTTGGTTTAAGGTTGAAAGATTATCTCAGAGCAGTAGTTTCAGAGGTTCATCTAACCTTCATGGCTACAGGAAGTCTGGTTTCCATGAGAATTTGAAATTCTGTTCTGCATTTTCCCTCCTTTGATCAGGATTCTTCTGTGGAATCTTGGATCAAAATGTTCAGTAATAGTACTTGGGCACCATCTATTTCTTTTGGTATCATGGCACAGGAAGTAGTTGTTCACAGAGGCAATTAGCCACACATTCCATATCCTCCCAAACTCCTGACTTTACTTCCTCTATTGCTTCCAGTGAATTGTTGTGCCTTCAATGACCACTTGCAAAGTTTAAGACCCCAGGCTTTATGCAGCAAACTAGGAGGTAGGACAGAAGCACTAAATATATTATTAGGCCATTTAGCTGCAATGCCCCATGAAATCATGACCCTAAACCTCTAAACCAAGGAGCCAAATCCCATGAGGTGTTTGGTTGTGCATAAAAAGCCTCAGCAGCTACTATTTTTTTTTAACTTTATCATTGTCATAAATAAATCTATCACAAAACTTTTGCAAATTCAGTGTTTTATATATGTAACTTACAGCAATGACAGTAATTGGCTGTGAACTCTATACTTAATCCATGTGATTTTTCCATTACCATTAATGCCTTTATAATTTTAAGAATCCGAACTAGATAAGTATTTAACTAGATAAGTATCTAACTTGATAAGTTCTTTATTGTGTTTCTCGTTTCAGTTATTGTCCATTTCAGTTGTCCTATCTGTTTTATTGGATGCTCATTTGTTCTTGTATTGTTTTCCTTTTATCTCTTTGTGTATGTTTTCCCTTAGTTCTTTTTCTATGTTTAATGTTATTGTCTTACTTTCTTCCATTTTTTCTTTTTTAATTTATTGTGATTTGGGTGAAGATTTACAGAGCAAATTCACTTTCCATACAGCAGTTCACATATACTTTGTCTCATGACATTGACCACA
>NW_006921823.1:995838-996436 GCF_000298275.1 Orycteropus afer afer
AAAAGGGTTCATATTTGTTGTCTGTACCTCCCATGTACCTCTCTATGTCTTTCTCATCCTCGATGCTGCCATATTGGTCACTCACATTTGGTACAATGCCCTTCTCTTCACCCAAATCACTACTTTTTTCTATTTATCTAATAGCGGTCCCTTCCCTCCCCTCCCACCCCTGGTAACCAACAAAGAAAATTTCCTTCAATAGATAAACCTTCCTTAAGTTTTACAGTAATGGACTAATATAATATTTATCCTTTTGTGATTGACTTATTTTACTCAGCACAATGTCCTCCAAGTTCATCCATGTTATGTGGTGTTTTGCAGATTCTACATTATTCTTTAATGTTGCATAGTATTCCATTGTATGTATGTACTATAATTTGGTTATCCATTACTCAGTTGATGGACACCTAGGTTGTTTCCATCTTTTGGCTGTTGTAAATAGTTCTGCGATGAACATATTCGTGCATATGTCTGTTCTTGTCATGGCTCTCACTTCTTTAGGATATATACCTAGTCATGGAATGGCTGGATCAAATGGGTATTTCTAATTCCAACTTTTGAAGGAGTCGCCATACTGCTTTCCACAATGGTTGTACCA
>NW_006921823.1:1001532-1009005 GCF_000298275.1 Orycteropus afer afer
TTGAATAACCATGAAAAAACTAAAAGCACATGGACAAAAATCACACCATATAATCACACAGGAACAGTAGGTAAAAAAAGAAAAAAGGGAAAAAGAAGAAGAAAAACCAAGAAAACCTGCCATATCTGGGGATAGGGCACTAATAGAAAAAAAGTAGAGAAGGAGAATAATGAAGGAAAAACAAATGGGGAAAATGCAAAAAAAAAAACAAGGAACGGGGTGAAACACGAAAAAAAGGGGGAATAAAAGAGAAAAGAAATCCTTAAATTAAAAAAACAACAACCAAAAAATTTCAACCAGTAACAGGGAAAAGAAAAAATTCTGAAAACTAGGACCTGAGAGGGGAAGATTAAGAATAATAATAGAAAGGACAAAAATATTAATAATAATAGTTGTTTTAAAACAGACAAATACAAGCAATCTAATCACCAGAAAGAAGAAAGGAAGAAAGAAAAAAATAATAATAGAAATAAAAAATGAGAAAAAATAAAAAAGAATCGGTGGAGGACAGGTCAGGTCACCCAGGCTCCGTCTGAGCACACAGATTGTGATGGATTTCCTTTAGGCCCAGAAAGTAGGTGGGAGTTGGGGATGGCCGCACCTCCATTCACCAAGCGGGTGTTGGGTATTAGAGTAACAAGAGGAATGTCATACCTTTTCAGTCTTGCGGGTCCATAGTGTCCTTGGGGTTTCTTGAAAGTAGAACGTGGTCTCAAGCCCCGGGAACCTGCGAGAGCGTTGACTCTTTAAATATCCAAAATAGTCAATCCGCTTTTAAACCTTCAAAATGGTGGTGTCCTCCGGACCGGCAAAAGTCCACAGCTAAGCCTGCCCTTCTCTTCACCTTTTCCATTTATTCTCCAGCCACCGTGCACAGTCCTCCGTGCAGTCCCTGGCTAGCAGGGCTGATTTTTAGGTTAATTTTTAGGTTCTGCCACCCCTCCAGAATTACCAAGCTGTCTGTGCTGTCAGGATCGCTCAGGATCACTGCCAGATCGCAGCTCCGTATGTCTCCTTTTTTGGTATTTTCACACAAATTCTTCTGTTAATTGTGGTTTAGTCTACTTTTGTATCCTTCTCTTCAAGGCTCAGGGGTCCAGGAGTTTCTTCTGTGTCTGTGTTAATTGGTTTCCCTTTTCTTTGTTGAAGAGGGTCTGTGCAGTCTTTCTGACTAGTCCGCCATCTTGCCAGAACCCAGAGAGTCTACATTATTCTTTAGTGTTGTATAGTATTCCACTGTGTGTATGTGCCACAACTTGGTTATCCATTCTTCTGTTGATTGGCATCTAGGTGGTTTCCATCCTTTTAGTATTGTAAATTGTGCTCCAATAAATATAGGTATGCATATATCTGTTCTTGTCCTAGCTCTTGCTTCTTTACGATATAAACCTAGTAAAGTAATGGAATTGCTGGATATAATAGTATTTCTAATTCCAAGTTTTTAAGGAATCACCATACTACTTTCCACAGCGGTTGTATCATTTCACAGTGCCACCAGCAGTGTGTGAGAGTCCTAATGTCTTCACATCCTCACCAGAATTTTTTATTTCTAGTCTTGTTGAACTTTGCTACTAGTGCTGGGGCAAGACGGTATCTCGTTGTTTTGATTTGTGTCTCTCTAATGGGTCATAATCGTGAACATTTCTTCATGTGATTTTTGGCCGCCTAAATATCTTCTTTGGTGAAGTGTCTGTTCATGTGTTCTCCCTTTTTTTAATTGAATTGTTTGTATTTTTGTTGTTAAGGTGTTGGAGTTTTCTATAAATTTTAGAGATACGTCCCTTGTCATATATGTTGTTGCCAAATATTTTTTCCCAATCTGTAGGTTCTCTTTTGACTCTTTTGGAGAAGTCTTTGCAAGTACATCAAAATTTAATTTTTAGAAGGTCGCATTCATCGAGTTTATCTTCTGCTGTTTGTGAATTTTGTGTTATGCTTGTCAGTCTATTTATGTCATAAATTAGGGCTCATAAATTTGCCCCTGCTTTTTCCTTGAGGAACTTTATTGTTTTAGGTTTCACATTTAAGTCTTTGATCCATCTAGAGTTAGTTTTTGTGTATGGTGTAGGGATCTTCTTTCCTTTTTCTGCAAATGGATATCCAGTTTTGCCAGCACCATTTATTAAAAATATAATCTCTTCTCCATTTAATGGATTTCATCCGTTTGTCAAAAATCAGTTAACCAATGTATTTCTGCATGTTCAATTCTGTTCCACTGTTCTGTGGGCCTGTCATTTTACCAGTAACAAGCAGTTTTGACTACTGTGGGTGTATAGTATATTTTGAGATCTGGAATTGTTACATCTCCTACTTTGTTCTTCTTCAATAGTGCTTTGCTTATCTGCGGTCCCTTTCCTTTCCAAATAAAATTAGTGATTGTTTTTTCCATATACTTACAGAATGTTGATGGGATCTGGATTGAGATTGCATTGAATGTTTGGATTGCTTTGGGTAGTGTTGACATTTTCATAGTGCTTAATCTTCCTGTCAGTGAGCCTGAGATGTTCTTGCATTTATGTAGATCTCTTAGGTTCCTTGAAATAGTGTTTTGTAATTTTCTTTGTACAGGTGTTTTGTGTCCCCAGTGAGACTTATTCCCAAGTATTTAATTGTTTTAGTTTTTATTGTATATGGTATTGATTTCCTTATTTCCTTTACAGGAATCTTGTTGCTGGTAGTGTAATCCAACTGATTTTTGGATGTTGATCTTATGTCCTGCCACTATGCTCAATCTCTCAATTAGTTCCAGTAGCTTTTTTGCTGAGTCTCTTGGGTTTTCTAAGTATAGGATCATATCATCAGCAAATAGGGATAGTTTGACTTCTTCCTTACCAACTTGGATGCCTTTGATTTTCCTTTCTTGCCTTATTGCCCTGGCTAGGACTTCCAATCAGTGTTGAATGGAAGTGGTGATAGAGGGCATCCTTGTGTACTTTCTGTTCGCAAAGGGAATGGTTTCAGTCTCTTGCCATTTAGAATACTGGCTGTCGGTTTTGCACATATGCCCTTTATTATGTTGAGAAATATCCCTTCTATTCCTATTTTGCTGAGAGTTTTCAATAGGAATCGATGTTGGATTTCATCAAATACCTTTTCTTTATCCATTGATGTGATCATGTGGTTCTTTTCCTTTGTTTTATTTATGTGACGAATGATGTTGATTGTTTTTCTAGTGTTGAACCATCCTTTCATGCCTGGCATGAACCCCACTTGGTCATAATGCATTATTTTTTTGATATATTATTGGAGTCTATTGAGTAGTATTTTGTTGAAGATTTTTGCATCTGTATTCATGAGCGATATTGGTCTATAATTTTCCTTTTGGTGACGTCTTTGCCTGGTTTGGTATCAAGGTTATACTCATTTCATAAAATGAATTTGGGAGGATTCCATCCCTTTCTGTGTTCTGGAATTGATTGAGTTGGAGTTATGTCTTTTCTTTTCTGAATGTCTTGTCAATTCTCCAGTGAAACTCTCTGGGCCACATTTTTTTTTGTAGGTAATTTTTTTTATGACCTGTAAAGTATCTTCTCTTGTTATGGGTCTGTTCAAATTTTCCACCTCAATTTGTTTTAGTTTAAAACCAAAAAACCAAACTCACTGCTGTTTAGTTGGATCCGATTTTTAGTGACCCTTCCTTGCATTTCCAAGGCAGTACCACTACAGAAGTAGATTGCCCAGTCTTCCTTCCAGGGAATGGCTGGTGGATTTGAACAGCCAACCTTCTGGTTAGCAGTCAAATGCCTTAGACACTATGCCAGGTAAGTAGTATCTTTCTAGAGTCTGACCATTTCTTCTAGGTTTTGAAATTTATTGGAGTATAGTTCTTCATAGTATTCTGATAGTATCCTTTTAATTTCTGTTGGTTCTATTGTGATGTCGCCCAGTTCTTTCTTATTGATGTTATTTGTATTCTCTCCCTGTTTTCCTTTGTTCAATTTTCCAGTGGTTTAGTCAATTTTACTAATCTTTTAAAAAAACCAAATTCTTGTTGTTACATGCTGTCGAGTAGTATCTGACTCTCAGTGACCTTATTATATGCAACAGAACAAAACACTGCCTGGTCCTGTGCCAGCCTCACAATCCCTACTATACACGAGCTCATTTCTGAAGCCACTGTATCATTCCATCTTGTTCAGGGCCTTCCCCTCTTTCATTGGCCCTCCACTTTACCTAGCATGACATCCTTCTCTAGAGAATGGTCCCTTCTGGCAACATGACCAATGTGGGTGAGATGAAGTCTGTCCATCCTTGCTTCCAAGGAGCGTTCTGGCTGCACTTCTTCCAGGACAGATTTGTTTGTTCTTTAGCAGTCCATTGTGCTTTCAGCATTCCTCGCCAACACCACAACTCAAAAGGATCAATTCTTCTTTGATCTTCCTTATTCATTGTCCTGCTCTTGCATGCATAGGAGGTTATTGAAAATGCAATTTATTGGGTTAGGTTCATCTTAGTCTTCAAGGAGATGTCTTTGCTTTTCAGCACTTGAAAGAGTTCTTTTGCAATAGATTTGCCCAATGTAATATGTCTTTTGATGTCTTGACTGACGCTTCCAAGTGTATAGCCATCCTTTGTGTTGTGGAAAAAAGGTATTTGTAATGAATTAGTTATTGGTGTTGCAGAATTCTATCATGCGGTCTCCTGCGTCATTTCTATCACTAAGCCCATATTTTCCAGCTACCAGTGGTTCTTCTTTGTTTGCAACTTCTGCATTCCAATCACCAGTGATAATTAACACTTTTTGATTGCATTTTCAGTCAGTTTCAGACTGCAGAAGTTGGTAAAAATCTTCACTTTTCTCATCTTTAGCATTGGTGGTTGGTGTGTAGGTTTGAATAATAGTAATATTAACTGGTCTTCCTTGTAGGCATGGATATTATCCTATCACTGACAGCATTATTTCAGGATAAATCTTGAAATATTCTTTGTGTTGATGAATGCCCCACCAGTGTTCTTCAACTGGGCATTCCTGATATAGTAGGTCGTATGTTTGTCTGATTCAGAATGGCCAAAACTGGTCCATTTCGGCTCACTAATGCCTAGAATATCAATCTTTATGTGTTCCATTTCATTTTTGACAACTTCCAGTTTTCCTATATTCATACTTTGTACATTCCATGTTCTGATTATTAATGGATATTTGCAGCTGTTTTTTTCTCATTTTGAGTGTTTCCACATCAGGAAATGGAGGTCCCTAAATTTTTACTCTGTCCACATCATTAAGGTCAGCTCTATTCTGAGGAGGCAACTCTTTACTAGTCATATTTTTAGTACCTTCTGACCTGAGGGGCTCATCTTTTGGCACTATACCATGTAATATTTTAGGGCTATTCATAAAGCTTTTCAGTAATACATCAGACAGTGTTTCACCACTAAAACAAAAAAAAAAAAAAACAAACTCACTGCTCTTGAGTTGGATCCGACTCATAGTGGATTACCACTATTCATAAGGTTTTCACTGGCCAATTCTTTGAGAAGTGGATAGCGTCTTCCTTCTTCTGAGTCTGTCTTAGTCTGGAAGTTCTGCTGATCCCTGTCTACCATGGGTAACCCTGTTGTGATTTGAAACACTGATGGCCTCCAGTCTTATAGCAACAAAGAGGCCACCACAGACAACAAACTGACAAACAAGTTAGTTTCCCTTAGTTGTTCCAAACTGCTCCACTCTGTCTTCTTTACCTGCCCTACCTCTTCTAGCCCTCCAAAGCTGTCTGCTGCTGCTTCATGGTCTGCCCTACTGACTTCTAGTCTCGTTGATTTTTTCTGTTGTCTGTTTTCTGCTTCATTGATTTCTGCTCGAATCTTTGTTATTTGTTTTCTTCTAGTGACTGTAGACTTTTTTTGCCTTTTTTCTAGTTGTTGGAGATGTTGGGTTAAGGTGTTGATTTTGTCTTTCTTCTTTTTTGATGTGTTTATTTATTGCTATACATTGCCATCTGATCACTGCTTTTGCTGTGCCACAAATATTTTGATATGTTGTGTTTTCATTCTCGTTTGATTCAAGGAATTTTTTAAGTTCCTGTTTTATTTCTTCTATTATCCAGTCATTTTTAAGGAGGGTGTTATTCACTTTCCATGTGTTTGGTCTTTTTCCTTTCATCTTCCTATTGCTGATTTCTAATTTGATAGCATTGTGATCTGAGAAGATGCTTTACAGTATTTCGATGTTTTTAAATTAATTAAGGCTTGCTTTATGGCCTAACATATGGTCTATCATAGAAAAAGTTCCATGTGCACTGGAAAAGAATGTGTATTTTTCTGTTCTTGGGTGAAGTGCTCTGTAGATGTCTATTGTTGTTGTTGTTGTTATGTGCTGTTGAGTCAGACCCGACTTATAGTGACCCCTCCTTGGGTTTCGGAGGCGGTATCACTACAAAAGTAGATTGCCCAACCTTCCTTCCGAGGAGTGGCTGGTGGGTTTGAACCGCCAGCCTCTTGATTAGCAGTCAAGTGCCTTAGGCAGCTGTTCTACCAGAACCCTCCCATCAAGTCAATTCCGACTCCTAGAGACCCTCATTGGGTTCCTGAGGCAGTTAATCTTTACAGAGGTAGATTGCCCAGTCTTGCTTCCACAGAGTGGCTGTTGAATTTGAACCACCAACCTCTGGTTAGCCGTTACATGCCTTAGGCACTATGCTACAAGGTCAATATGGTAGATTGTATTGTTTACTTCTTCTGTGTCTTTTTTGAGTTTCTTTTCAGTTGTTTTATCTTTGATTGAAAATGGTGTATTAAAATCTCCTACTATGATTGTAGGAGCTCTGGTAGCATTGTGCCTAAGGGAGTTGACTGCTGACCAGAAGGCAGTTGGTTCAAACCCACCAGCCACTCCTTGGAAGGAAGGTTGGGCAATCTACTTCCATAGTGATACTGCTTCAGAAACCCAAGGAGGGGTTGCTGTGAGTTGGGTCCAGCTTGATGGTGTATAACAACAACAACAACAACAAATACTATGATTGTAGAATCATCTGTTTGTCTCTTCAATTCTTTGAAAGTCTGATGTATGTGTTTTGGGGCCCTTTCATTGTGTGCATAAATATTTATTATTGTTATGTCCTCTTGTTCAATCAATCCGTTAATCCTTATCTAATGTCTTTCCTTGTCTCTTATGGTGGTTTTTGTCTTAAATTCAATTTTATCAGAAATTATTACTCCTATTTCTGTACTTTTATGGTTGCCATTTGTTTGATACATCTTTTTCCAACCTTTGAATTTTAGTCTATTTTTGTCTTTGTCTGTAAGGTGTGTCCCTTGTAGACAGCATATTGATGGGTTATGTTTTCTTATCCAGTGTGTAACTCTCTGTCTCTTGAGTGGTGCATTTCATCCATTGACATTCAGTGTCGTTATGGATGAGTATGAATTTGTTGCTATCATTTTGTTACGTGTTTTTTCGTGGTGCTGATTTTGTTCCATATAATTTTCTGTGCTGAGCTTGTTTTATCTCGTATTTCCACTTCCTTCGTTGCTATT
>NW_006921823.1:1009912-1035771 GCF_000298275.1 Orycteropus afer afer
TTGCCCAACCTTCCTTCCGAGGAGTGGCTGGTGGGTTTGAACCTCCAGCCTTCTGGTGAGCAGTCAAGTGCCTTAGGCACTATGCTACCAGAGCTCCTTCATTTTCAGTAAGCACAGTTTCAGTAAGCACAGTTGTGTTGTCAGTGTATTACAGGTTGTTAATGAATCTTCCTCCAATCCTGGTGCCACACACTTCTTCATATAGTCCAGCTTCTTGAATTATTTGCTCAGCGTAGAGATTGAATAAATTTGGTTAAAGAATACAACCCTGATGCACTCCTTTCTTGGTTTTAAATCATGCAGTGTCCCCTTGTTCTGTTGAAATGATATCCTCCTGGTCTATGTACAGCTTTCTCATGAGTACAGTTAGTTGTTTTGGAGTTCTCTTTCTTTTCAATGTTATCCATAATTTGTTATGATCCACACAATCGAATGCTTTTATACAAGTAAACATCTTTCTGGTATTATTTGCTTTCAGTGAAGATCCATCTGACATCAGCAATGATATCCATCATTCCATGTCCTCTTCTGAATCTAGCTTCCATTTCTGGAAATGTCAGTATACTGCTGCAACTATTTTTGAGTAATCTTCAGTAAGGTTTTGCTTGCATGTGATATTAATGATATTGTTTAATAATTTCCACATTCTGTGGGATCACCTTTCTTTGGAATGGGTACAAATATGGATCTCTTCCAGTCAGTTGGCCAGGTCTTCCAATCTCTTGGCATAGCCAAGTGAGTGCCTCCAGCACAGCATCTGTTTGTTGAAATATCTCAGTGGGTACTCTGTCAATTCCTGTAGCCTTATTTTTCGCCAATTGCTTCATTGCAGCTTCGACTTCTTCCTTCAGTACTATTGGCTCTTGATCATATGCCACCTCCTGAAATGGATCAACATCAACCAGTTCTTTTTGGTATGGTGACTCTGTGTATTCCTTCCGTCTTCTTTTGTTGTTTCATGCATCATTAAATATTTTGCCCATAGACTCTTAGCATTGCAACTCAAATCTTGAATTTTTTCTTCAGTTCTTTCAGCTTGAGAAATGCCGAATATTTCTTTTCTTTTGGTTTTCTCACTCCAGGTCTTTGCACATTTCATTATAAAAATTGACTTTGTCTTCTCAAGCTGCTCTTTGAAATCTTCTGTTTGGTACTTTTAGCATAGTGCCTAAGGCACTTGACTGCTAACCAGAAGGCTGATGGTTCAAACCCACCAGCCACTGCTCGGAAGGAAGATGGGGCAATCTACTTCTGTAGTGATACTGCTTCGGAAACCCAAGGAGGTGTCACTATGAGTCAGGTCCAACTTGACAGTATATAACAACACCACCACCACTCTCCATTTAAGGACAAGTTTCAGCGTCTCTTCTGACATCCATTTTGGTCTTTTCTTCCTTTCCTGTCATTTTATAGACCTTTCACATTCTTTTTTTTTTGTAATTATATAATATTATAATCTAATAATCATAATAAAATAATATTAATAGAAAATATTTACTTATATGCCAGGCACAATTATAAATGTGTTACATATATTAACTCATATTCATTTAGTCATCACAACCAGAATGTGAAGTAGATCCTTTTATTACCACCCCCCACTTATTTAATAGATGGGGAAACTAAACATAGACATTACCCAAGGTCAAAGGCAGAACCAAGATTTGTAACCAGGCAATTTAACTCCTGCATCCATGTTTTTTTTTTTTTTTTTTTTGTGTGATTTGGGTGAAGATTTACAGAGCAAATTCACTTTCCATACAGCAGTTCACATATACTTTGTCTCATGACATTGACCACAGTTTACCACAATGCAACAGCTCCCCTCCCACTTCCTCCTTATAGTTGCCTCTTCCCAGTGTCCATCCCTCCATGCACTCCTGCTCCCTGAGCTGTCTCCCTGTGCATAAGCAGCCCTTCTTTCTCCCCTTTCACATTCTTTATGGATAATGTTCTTGATGTCATCTCCCATTTCCTCTGATTTTTGGTCATTGGTGTTCAATGCACTAAATTTATTCTTTAGATGGTCTGTAAATTCAGGAGGGATATATTCTGGGTCATATTTTGGGTTTTTTGGACTTGTTTTAATTGTCTTCAACTTGAACTTGCATATTAACAGTTGATGGTCTGTTCCACATTCAGCTCAAGGCCTTGTTTTGGTTGAAGATAACTGAGTTTCTATTGCCTCTTGCCACAGATGTAGTCATTCTGATTCCCATGTATTGCATCTTTCAGAATCCATGTGTATAGCTGCCATTTGTGTTTTTCAAAAAACATGTCTGCAGTGAATAAGTCATTGGTCTTGCAAAATTCTGTCATGCGATATCCAGTGTTATTTCTATCACCAAGGCCAAATTGTCCAAGTACCAGTGATTCTTTTTTGTTTCCAACTTTTGCATTCCAATCACCAGTGATAATCAGTACATCTTGATTTCATGTTTGGTTAATTTCAGACTGCAGAACTTGGTAAAAATCTTAAATCCTCCTCTTTGACTTTGGTGGTTGATGTGTATATTTGTATATTAGTAGTATTAACTGACTTTCCTTGTAGGCATATGAATATTATCCTATCATTGACAGCATTGTACTTCAGGACAGATCCTGAAATATTGTTTGTGATGAATGCCACGCCATTGCTCTTTTATTTGTCATTACTAGCATAGTAGATCATATGGTTTTTCTGATTCAGAATGGCCAAAACCAGTCCATATCAGCTAACTCATACCTAGGATATCAATCCTATGTGTTCCATTTCATTTTTGACAACTTCTAATTTTCCTCGATTCATACTTCGTATATTCCACGTTCTGATTATTAATGGATGTTTGCACCTGTTTACTCTCATTTTGAGTCTTGCCACATTGGTGGAAGAAGGTTCTGAAAGCTCTACTGTTTCCATATCATCAAGATTGGCTGTTCTCTGATGAGACAGCTCTTTTTCAGTCATATTTTGAGTGCCTTCTGACTTGCGGGGTTCATTTTCTCACACTGTATTGAACAGTGTTTCAGGGCTATTCATAAAGTTGTCTAGTAATATATCAGATAGTGTTTCACTGCTATTCATAAGGTTTTCACTGGCCATTTCCTTGAGAGGTTGATGACCTCTTCCTTCTTCTGGGTGTGTTTCAGCCTGGAAGCTGTGCTGAAACCCATCCACCATGGACAACCCTCCTGGTGTTTGAAGCACCAGTAGCACAGCTTCCAGCCTCATAGCCACATGTAAGCCACCGCAGTAAGACAAACTGACATATGAGTTTGTCTACCTTCACTGTTCCAAACCATTCTGCTCACTTCCTGGCCTTCCATATACCTTTTCTAGTGGTCCCCTGGCTCCTGCTTCTTGCCTGGGCCTCTCCTCTTACCTATACTGGTCATCAACTCTGGCCCCCGCTTCCTGCCTGAGGCTTATCTCCTTAACTGTTCTGGTTGTTTCATTGTTTGCTAAATTTTCCTCTTTTTTATTTTGATGTAAAGGTTTATCATTTTTCTTTGAGGTTATCCTGTGATTTATAATTTTCTTCCCAAGTTTAGAGCCAAAAAAACCAAACCAAACTCACTCCTGTCAAGTTGGATCTGACTCACAGCGACTCCTCCTTGGGTTTCCGAGGCTGTATCACTGTGGAAGTAGATCGCCCAATCTTCCTTCTGGGGAGTGGCTGGTGGGTTTGAACCACCAGCCTTCTGGTTAGCAGCAAATGCCTTAGGCATTACACCACCAGAGCTCCCAAGTTTAGAACATTCTATTTTGCAATTGTCTTGTCTTCTTCACCATTTAGATGTTCTGTTACTACACAGTTTTTTCCCTCTTCTTGGTTTGTAGTTGTACTCATTTGCCAAATGATGTCTCTGGTACCCTGTTTATAATCTTGTAAGCTTATTTACTTTGATACTTCTGTAACTGGGTGTTTTTTGGGTGTTGTCATCACATCTGTTAATGGTTGGTTGTTGTTTGCTGTTGCTGTCTGTCCAAAAGACTCCCTTTAGCATCTCATGTAAATTTTTGTGGTTTTAACAAATTCCATTAACTTTTGCTTATCTGGAAATCTCCCTTTACTCCCTTATTTGAGGGACAATTTTGCCACTCCTTGGAAGGAAGATAGAGCAATCTACTTCTGTAGTCATGCCGTCTTGGAAACCCAAAGAGGGGTCGTTGTGACTTGGATCTGACTTGACAGCAGTAAGTTGGTTTTGGTTTTTGGTATATAATTTTTGGTTGTAAACTTTTTTCTTTCAGGATTTGATATATACCATCCCGTTGTCTTCTTGCCTTCATGGTTTCTACCCAGAAATCAGAGCTTGATCTTTTTGGATGTCCTTTGTTAGGTAACTTTTCGTTTTTCCTCTGTTGCTTTCAAGATTCTTTGTCTTTGGTTTTGGTGAGTTTGATGATGACATGTCGTGGTCATTTTCTTTTGGGATCTGTCTTGTTTGGGGTTCATTGGACTTCTTGAATGGATATAATCTCGTCTTTCATTCAATCAGGGAAATTCTCTTCTCTGTGGTTTTATTTGTATCTTCTTGTTCTGGAATTCTGATTCCTTTCAGTGGTATCCCACATGAACCTTAGGGTTTCTTCATTTTGTTTTGATGTTTTTTCTGATTGATCCCTTTCCAAAGAAGTATTGAAGTATTTGTTTTAAATCTCACTAATTCTGTCTTCCATTGATTCAATTTCTACTTCTTTGCTCATTTAGTGTGTCATCTATTTCTGAAAATTTATTATTAATCTTCTGGATTTCTCTCTGTATTTTTTGTAGCATTTCTAATTTTTCATTTTGTTCTTCTATTGTTTTCCAAAATTGTTCTAGGTTTTTCCCTCTCTTTTCCTTAATTTTGTCAACGTTTTCCTTTATCTGTGTCTCAGTCTTTCGAAGACACCTAAATATAACTCTTTTGAATTCATTGTCAGGGAGTTCTAGTGCTGCTTCTTTCTCAGGGATATGTTCTTGTCTATATCCTGGTCCCTTCTTTCTACTGCTTTTTCTTATTTCTTTGTGTGAACTGTGATGGTCTGTTGTCTCTGAGACATTGTGCAATTTTTATGTGTATGTTTAATTGGTGATATTTTGTTGGAGTGATTTGCCCATGATTTTCATTTTGTTTGGTTGGTTTGGATGTTATCTGAGTCAGCAGGTTACTGTGCTCCTCTTTTGCTAGCTGGCAGTAGTTATGCACTCACCACCTGTTTCCTTTCCAGTCATTAGCCTTCTGTGTATCTGTGTTGTCCTTGGCAAGCGGAGCCTATTCTTAGGTCCTTGGAATCCAAGAATGCTGTCACTTTAAATATCCAAAATGGCCACCGCTTACAAACATTCAGAATGGCTGTGCCCTCTGCACAGCTGAAAGTCCACTGCTCAATTTCTCTCCTTCTTTGCTGTTTCCCTTTTTAGTCAACTGGTACCAGCACAGTTGTCCATGCAGCCCTTGGCGAGCTGGGCCAATTTTTAGGTTAATTCTCAGGTCATAACACACTTAAGGACCTCTGGTGGCATAGTGCCTAAGACATTTGGCTGCTGACCAGGAGGTTGGTGCTTCAAACCCACCAAGTGCTCCACGGAAAGAAGGCTGTACAATCTTTCGTAAAGATTTACTGCCTCAGAAACCCAAAGGCAGTTCCTATGAGTTGGAATCGACTCAAAGGCAGTTAATTTGGTTTGTTTTTTTCTTAACACCAGTTTGAAATATTCAGACTATCTGTGCCACCAGGATAGATGACAGTCTACAGCTCCATTTGTTTCCTTATTTAGTGTTTTCTTTCAGGTTCTTCTGGTGGTTGGTGTTTAATCCACTTCTGTATCATTCTGTTTTCAAAGCTCTGGACTTCAGGATTATCTTCTGTATCTGTGTCAATAGGTTTCTGTTTTCTTTGTTGAAGAGTATCTGTGTTCCTTGTCTGCCTATTCTACCATAGTACCAGAAGTCCTTGGTGATCCACCTCGTGCTGTAGGAATCTTCTGTAGGAGTTTGTATCATTCCAGCCATGGACAGTACCAACTCAGGAGGAGCAGTCATTCTCTGAACTGACCTCCAGGGAAGTCTGCTTTGCTGCTGTCAGAGTCTACCCTGCAGTATCTTGGCTTTTGGTGTAGCTTCTACTTAAGATACATGCTTCCTAGCATATAGCAACCTTAGTCATCAGCCCTTAGTGCCAGCTGTAAGTAGGAGCAGACACATCTAAGCTGATTCACAGGGAGGTCTGTCCTGTTGGTTTCAGAGGCCTGAGCTGTAGGAGTTACAGAGAGGCAAATAGAGTGAAAACTATGGGAGCAGACTCCACTGTGGGGGCCTTCTGTAGCAGTTTGTAACAGCCTGGTAACCAACAATTATCAGGTGGGATTGGGGATATTATGCTCTGGTCAGATCCCTGTGGAAGTCTGTCTTGTTGTCATGACAATTCTGCCGGTAGATTATTGATTATGAGTTTAGCCTCCACTCAAGTCCTGCTTCATCACACATAGAAGCCTCTGTCAACAGTTTCTACTGCCAACTGGAAGTAGTTACAGACTACTAAATGGTCCCCAAGGAGATTTATCCTGTTGGCTTTAGAGGCCAGAACTATGGGGTGCATTGGGAGGCAATTAGAGTGCTGACTGTACAGACTCCACTGCAGGACCTTTTTTTAGTGATTCTCAGTAGACATGCCTTTGATAGTCTGTTTGGGGGAGGGGCTGTCCCCTGCCAGATGGACCTCCAGGGAGTTCTCTGTTGCTATTGGAGCCTAACCTGTAGTACATTGGCTGAGTATGGGCTTCACTAAAGATGCCTGCTTCTTAGCACACAGCCTCAATCAGCAATCCTTAGTACTGATTGAAAGAGGGAGCAAACAGACCAGAACTGACTCTCTGGGAGTTCTGCCCTGTTTGAGAGACCTGAGCTATGGATTGCAAAGGAAAGGTGCTAGGGTGTTTACTGTGGGAGTAAACACCGCTACACAGTCCTTCCTGCAATTCTCATGTACTCAGCTGTGTCAGGTGGGGGAGGGGCTGACACACTCCAAATGGACCCCCCGGGCAGATTTTTCTTATTGATATCATAACTGCTTTTAGATTATGTTGGCTGTAGGTATAGCCTCAACTAAAGATGCCTGCTTCTTAGCACATAGCAATCTCAGTCAACAGTCTTAAGCACACACTGACAGGTAGAGTAAGTAGTCAGACTAGAACAGACCCTGGGCTCTCTATCCTGGTGGTTTCAGAAGGCTTAGCTGTGAGTTGCACAGGGAGACTGGTAGAGTGTTGAGCCCAGTGCACAGGCCTTCTGTAGCAATTTGCAATAGGCTTACAGCCCACTGTTCTGAGTGAAGGAGGTGCTGGCACAGTCCAAACAGACCTCCCTGGAGGTCATAATTGTTGATTTTAAGGCATATACTTGGAGTTCTGTCTCTTTGTACAGGGAGGATCTGTGGTGGTTTGCAAAGCAGGCTGTTTTTCTGGTGCCACTACCCCAGTTCACAGCAGCCTGTGGCCCTCGTGGCAGGGGATGGGTAGAGACAGTTGGAGAAGCAATTTTCCTACTGTATGCAACTAGTTGTTGAGTTGTTGATTCTTGCGTGTATGCAGTTCCCTGCTACTTTCCTTTGCTCCCTGATTCAGAGTCCCTTAAAGCCGAGCACTGTTGGCGTATTGTTTTTCTTTTTTGTATTTGTGGGAGAGAATTGAAAAAATTGTTTTGTCTATGCTACCATTTTCCCAGAATTCATAATCTTTTTTTTTGAATAATATTTTGTGTTTTCACTGAATATTTACACAGCAAATTAGGTTCCCATTTGATAACTTCTGTATGAACTGTTCAGTGACATTGTTAGATTTTTCACACAGTCAGTGTTCTCTTTAATTGTGTTCTGGTTGTTCCATTTCTTTTTACTCTCCCTTACTTTCATCTTCTCATCTTTTCTTCAGTGTAATTGTTGATCTTTTGGTCTCATATATATGTTTTTTTCATGGAACACAGTTGTTGTTGTTATGTGCCGTTGAGTCAAACCCGACTCATAGCGACCCCTCCTTGGGTTTCCAAGGCAGTATCACTGCGGAAGTAGGATTGCCCAACCTTCCTTCCGAGGAGTGGCTGGTGGGTTTGAACCGCCAGCCATCTGGTTAGCAGGCAAGTGTCTTAGCCACTATGCTACCAGAGCTCCCTGGAACACAGTACTCATGGGTAATATCCTTTATTGTGTGTGCCATTGTGTTATTTCACTAAAGGATGACCTCAGGCAGCAGTTTGAATTTAAAGTTTAAAGAGTATCTCAAGACATTAGTCTCAGGGAGTTCTCTAGTTTCAGATGGTTCAGTAAGTCTGGGCTTTTAAAGCAATTAGTTGTGTTCTGTTTCATTCCCATTCTGTCATGGTACATTAATTGTGGCTCTGATCAAAATGGCCAGTAGAAGTAGCCACTACCTCTATTTTTAGTTTTATGTGGAAATGTTTTCCATAGTGGTTGTACCATTTTACGACCTACAGGGAAGGGATGTGTTCTTATCTTCCCACATTCTTCCCAACACTTGTTATTATTATTTTATTTTTTTTCTTTTTAAATCCATGTTGTTTTAGCTGGGGTAAGATGGTATCTGTAAAAATAGCATGGTGAAGGTATCTGACCTCATCTAACTTTACAAACATGGAGGAAGATCAAGATCAACAGACCAAGTCTGATTTCCATGGAGCAAAAATCAGACATGCTTTCACTTTCCAGCCTTTTTACCAATTCTGACACCAACCATCTCTCCCACAGCACTCCCTACTTCTCTGATAGGTTTCATAATTCATTGCAGCAGTCACATAGACTGCACAGTATTCACAGGTATGGGGTTTGTTAGGGAAGTAATAGGTTACAATTCAGAATCAGAAATGACTCAGGATGGAGTTCATTGGTCAGGACAGCCTCTTCTCAGCAGTGCCTATAGGCATACCTCTGTTTGGCCTTCAGACTCTTGATTCCACAACTCTTTAGGCTCTGCTCTGCTTGGGCAAGTGTTACCAAACTCTTTTAGCTCTGCCAATAACTGCCCTAGAGTCACCTCACTCTGCAAGGAAGCCTAGGCCTGAAGCTGCTAGCTTTAGCTCTTGGGTCAGGAAACATATGTCCACCAGATGCCCAGAGGAACTCCACTCCACCAGCAAGCTTTCTGCCCACAGGCACTTAGCTTTCTTGGTTGTTGGGTCTGGTAGCCTACCGTGCCATCTCCTACTGCTCTCCTGGTTATGCTGCCTCTGCTTCTCTGCCACTACTTCTTTCCATCTTTCAAACTTTTACAGCTCTCTCTCTCTCTTGGCTTGAGGACATTCACAGTACAGGGACCTTGGGTCCGAAGAATACTCCCCACTTATATCTCTTCTTGGTGGTAGTCAGGGTCCCCTTTTCTACCACCTCGTGATGGCTCATCTTAAACTGAGTGGGATGGCAAAGCTGACCAGTCCCCTCATTAGAGTTCCATGCACCTTATTTGCATGGTCCTACCTTCACAAAGGTGCCAGGCACTTTATTTACATTCTTAGCAAGCCACCCAGTCCTCCTGGGTCACAAGCATCTCATTTGCATAGTTCCACCCAGTCGTTTAGTGGTAGTTATAAAGACATTGGCTAGAAGGACCACTGAGGTAATTCACTGCACTACGATATCTCATTGTAGTTTTGATTTACATTTGCGTAATGGCTAATGATCGTGTGTGGTTTCTTGTGTTTGTTGGCCACTTTAGTGAAGTATTTGTTCATGTCCTTTGCACACTTTAATTGCATTGTTTGTCTTTTTGTTGTTGAGTTCAGAAATTCTATGTTTTAGAGATTAGACTCTTATCAGATACGTCATTTCTGAAGATGTTTTCTTCAGTCTGTAGGTTATTTTTTGGTGAACATAAGTATTTAATTTTTATGATTTCTAAATTATCTATAGTTTGTCGTCTGCTATTCTTCCATTGGTAGTTATTTTTGTTAGTCTATTTTTAAAGATTAGTAAGTCCTGTATTTTTTGTCCATGTTTTTCTCCATGTATTTTCTTCCAGTAATGTTATAGTTTTATGTTTAACATTTAAGTCTTTGATCCATTTTGAGTTAGTTTTTGTGTATGTGAGGTATAGATCCTGTTTTATTTTTTTTTGCAAGTGGACATCCAGTTTTGCCAGCACCATTATTAAAGAGGCTGTTTATCCCCTCCCCCACTGAATGGACATTTACCCTTTGTCAAGAATGAGTTGTCCATGAGTGAATGGATTTATTTTTGGTTCTCAATTATTTTCTACTGGTCTATGTGTCTATCATTGAACCAATACCATTATTTACATTTTCACAATGAGTCAACATTCTCTTTAATTGTGTTCCATTTCCAGTGCTCCTTGCCCCCTTATCTTCTTATCTTTTCTTCAGTGTATATGTTGACCTTTTGATCTCATATAAATGGTTTTTTAAAATAAAGTTATGGGTAATATCCTTTATTTATTTTTTTTTAGAGACATAAAAAATTTATTATAAAGAAAGTAAGAGCAGAGTAGAGCAGAGCATTTACAATGTAGGAGCAGGGGGAGCTTACAGTGTCTGCCGACAGCGGGTGACCCAGCGACAGCAGGCTAGTCTGAGTCCAAGTAACTGCTGACTCCCTCCCACTTCCCAAAGATATTTATGCCTGGGTTGGAGGAGCTAGAGATAGGACTGCATATTTGTTCCCAGACGGGATGACACCAGGCCTGGGCTGGTGGGGCCCTGGACAGCACCTTGTGACTACCACCGGTGCTATACTCTGATACGACACTGCCATCAGCTTTTTAATGAATTGTGACTGTGCTAAAAAAGGGCCCTACTGACCTTGAGAAGGGGAAGGAGGGTGAGTTAGCAAATTTCTCTTCCTTGAGCAAACAAGCAGGAGTCCAGGAGACATCTTGGCGGGCGTTAGAGCTGTGTCCCAAACACCAGGCAGGGTTTCTAAGCTATAAACAAGATGGTTCTTATATATAAATCCTGAGTATGATATGACTGTTGATCCATATATTAGAGCCCAGAGATATTTGATGGAAAGTTATCCAAAGGCCTCAGTGAGACTTCTTACCAAGGTGGAATGGCTGGATGGCCCCTCGGCTCACAGGTGCACCTACTGAACCGCTTACTTTCACCAGGGCGTAATAGCCTTTATTTTGTGTTATTTCACTATAGGTGACCTCAGGCGATAGATTTGGTTCCAACTTTAAAGAGTGTCTCAGGGAGTCCTTTAGTCTCAACTGGTTCAGTAAGTCTGGGCTTTTTAAGAGTTTGAATTCTGTTCTGCATTTATTCTCTGTTGTGCAGTGAATTACTAAATATGGTTCTTCTAGCTATGGCCATTATTAATTCCACCAGATGACTGGGTGAGGCTATGCAAATGTGAGGTGCTTGTGGCCCACCAAGGGGATTGGGTAGCTTATGACTTGCTAATAATGTAAGTAGGGAACACTGTACCCTTGTGGGGCTCGGACTATGGAAATAAGGTGTATGGAAACCTAACTTGGGGATTGGCTAGTTTTGCCATTCCACAAGGCTTAAAGTGAGGCTTTTCAGAGGCTGATAGGGAGCTCTCACTACCATCAGGAAAGAAGAACCAGGACTGGAGTGAGTCTTTGGTCTCAGTATCCCTGCACTGGAGCTTCTTGACCAGGAGACAGACAGAGCTGCAACGGTTTGCTGAGATAGTGAGAAATGGTGACAGCAGAGGCAGCAGAACCAAGACATTGCAAGAGACAGAGCAGTGGTAGGCTTCCTGGCCCACAGAGTAAGAAAGCTGAGTGCTTTTGGGTAGGAGGCTTGCTGATGAGTGGGGTACCTCTGTCACAGGCAGAGCTAAAAGAGCTTTGTAACACTTGCACAACCAGGGCAGTAGCCAAGCTGAGGTGTTGAGAGCCAGAGAAAGACATGCTTTGGGTCATGGCTGATGGGAGGCTGTCCTGATCGAAGAACTGTATCATGAACATTCTTGATCCTGAGTTGTAACCTGTTACTTCACTAATAAATCCTATAATTGTGATTATTGTTTGTGAGTTCTGTGTGACCATTATAATGAATTGTCAAACCCAGCAGTGAAGTAGAAAGTGCCATGGCAGTGATGATTGGTGTCAGAATTGGTTAAAAAAAAAGAAAAGTTGTGGGGTGGTAGCATGTCTGACCTTTGTCTGGTAGGAATCAACATCAGGCAGTTGATGTTGATGTTATGCTCCTTTCTCTTCATGAAATTAGAGGTGATCAGGTGCCGCCTTGTGGCCCCCCCCTTTTTTTTTATAAGTCAGGACCAACTGAACAGCATCTAACAGGATGAATATTTATTTCATACACTTGATTGTTATCCCAGGTTGTTGACATTAATGCAAATATTATACATTCAAATTTTGTATATGTAAAAGATACAGTTTCCATTCTAAAGTAAAACAAAAACTCATGCCATTTGACAAAAGTTAGGAGTAAATTAAATTTTCTAGAGTAAATGATCTATGCCTTTATTAATTTTGTTTTTTCCTAATGCAGTAGGTTTTCCAACATTTTATGCTTCTGTTTTCTTTTCTCCTTTATGTATATTCCACTCTTGACAAACCTTCAAGGCTCACCCATGAGATCTCCATCTTCAGTGCATCTATAGATTATAACACTATTTGACCCTCAACCATATTCTCATTTGGAATAACTTTTGTATGCTAGACATGAACTTTTATTTGACTTTGAGGTATTTTCCTTGTGTGTCCGATTAGATTCAGAGTGTCATGAGGATAGGGAACTTAATTTGTCTTATTGTATTATCCGTAATACAAATAAGTCCCACCACTTGTCTGTCAGTTTGTCATACTGTGGTGGCTTGTGTGTTGCTGTGAGGCTGGAAGCTATGGCCGCTGGGTCACCCATGGTGGACAGGTTTCAGGTTTCAGTGGAGCTTCCAGGCTAAGACAGACTCAGAAGAAGGAAGGGGCCATCACTTGTTAAAGAATTGGTAAGTGAAAGTCTTATGAGTAGCAGTTTAACACTGATATAATGGACTGGGCAGTGTTTTGTTCTGTTGTGCATAGAGTCTCTATGAGTCAGAGCTGACTTGATGGCACATAACAACAACAACACAATAGATAAGTCAGACACCACCCCTGTGCCCTTTTTGTACTCCAGTTCTCTCATGGTCCATCAGTTGTGTCTTTGATCAAAAGGGTCAGTAGTGAAGCCAGGCACCTTCTAGTTCTTCTGGTTTCAGAGTAGACAAAGCCATGGTTTCTGTAGAGTATTTGTCCTGTACACTAATTTATTTGAGTCTTTGATTTCTTTCTTTTTCTTTTGCTCTGGATGCATGGAGGCCAGTAAGTGTATCTTACCAAAAAACCAAAACAAACTCAGCTGCTGTCAAGTTGGATATGACTCATAGCAACCCCTCCTTGGGTTTCTGAGGTGGTATCACTACAGAAGTAGATGACCTAACCTTCCTTCTGAGGAGTGGCTGGTAGATTTGCACCGCCAGCCTTCTGATTAGCAGTCAGATGCCTTAGGCACTATGCCACCAGAGCTCTCAGTTGTATCTTAGATGGTTGCAATAGCCTATATTCCTATATTCGAATGAGAGGTGGAAGTTTTTCTTTGGGAGGTGCTTTTAATAATGATCTGTATCCTTTTTGTTTTTGTTCCTGGATAGTCTTTATACCAAAATTAGGAACACTTTCTTTAATACCAGTATTCATTCTATTATTCAGGCTATTGTCATTGAGTTTGATAGGTTCAGTTGCTACTTAATGTACTATTTCTCTTGCCTCACCTAATTCAAGCTATGTACTTTGTAGGTTATTTTTATTTTTTTTTAATGGTTTGCTCTAAGCTCTATTTCTGTTGACTGATGCAGCTCCCATTCTGTAGGTGGCTTCTGACCTCTTTTTGTACTGCTTATATACAGCTCAATGTCACTCTCAGAATCTCAGGTGACCTCTAGAGGCGGTGATCTTCATCATCCAAAATGCAGTTTCTGCACATATTTCTTCTCACATTTCCCTGGTTTGTTTTAGTCCCCTTTTCTAGGATAAACATGAGCATTTAATGCATCTTTTTTTTCAGATAATGTCTTTTAGAAAGCTAGTAGAAATAGTGATTCTCTGAGTAAAAGCACTTGTGAAGAACTGTAACAACATATTATTGTTGTTATATGCCATCGAGCCGGACCCGACTCATAGTGACCACTCCTTGGGTTTCCGAGGCATTATTACTACGGAAGTAGATTGCCTGACCTTTCTTCTGAGGAGTGGCTGGTGGGTTTGAACCGCCAGCCTTCTGGTTAGTAGTCAAGTGCCTTAGGCACTTAGTAATATCTGATTAAACAAATATAAACTTTTCTCAAGGAGATTTGGTGGTGGAGTGATTTAAGTCCTTGGCTGCTAATTAAAAGGTCAATGGTTTGAACCCACCATCTACTCCACAGGAGAAATGACCAGGCAATATTTTCCTATAAATAGAATAGCCTAGAAACCCTATAGGCAGTTGTCCTCTGTGACTTTAGTGTCATATAGGGTTGCTGTGAGTCAGAATTGACATGATGGCATGCAACAACAAACCTTTTCACATTTGTGTAGATTCTTTTATTGTGCTATTAAATATTTCTAAAAAGTAAATATTATTCAATTGCAGGTTTCTTTTATGGTGGCAAGAGATCCAGAAAAGCATAAAAGTACACTGCAGCACTTTATGAAACAGTTCTATGAAATCATCAGAGACATGGATTCAAGTAACAAGGAGTTATCCATTGCTATTCGTGGATATGGACTTTTTGCTGGAGTATGGCTTATTAATTTACTGTTGTATCTTTTTATTTTCACTTGATTTTTGAGAAAATATATTTATCACATTTTTAAATAGTATTTTATACTTATGACAGTACTACTATTTGTTTTATTGTTAACAGTTAAGGATTTTGTGAGCGCTTCCTATGTGCTAAGATTACTTACATGTATTATTGCAGGTTTTCTTAACCTTACTAAAAGGTGTTACTCAATTTTATAGATGAGAAAACTGAGCCAGGGACATTAGGTAACTTAGCCAAGGACACGAGAGTTGATAATAGTCAAAATCAAGATGTAAGTCCAAGCATGGCGACTAGTAGAACACCATGTTTTTTTCCACTGTGCTATGTTGCTGCCCTGTATTCAGGAAGTGACAGTGTACTTGATCTCACTCAGAGGTTTAGAAAGAGAACATTCATATGACTGAAAGTGCTATCTTTAAGAATATTGAGAATTAGACTCTTCCAAAAGGATAGAGAAGAAAGAAATACTCCTGATTCATTCTATGAAGCAAACATTACCCTGATACTCAAACCAGAAACACCACACAAAAAAAGAACACTGTAGGCCAGTATCTCTTATGAATATGGGTGCAAGAACCCTCAACAAAATACTGGCAAACAGTACAGCAACTTATTAAAAGACTGACATAACATGATCAAGTTGAATTTATTCCAGGGATGTAAGGATAGTTCAACATTAGATAATCAATCAGTGTATGATATCACATAAACAGAACAAAGAAAAAAGGCCACAAGATTATCCCTATGGATGCAGAGAAATCATTTGATAAAACCCAACACCCTATTTTGATGAAAATCCTAAGGAAAATTGGAATAGAAGGGAAATCCCTCAATATGTTTGGTGGCATATATGAAAAGCCAACATGCAGTATGGTACTTGATGGAGAAAGACTGAGAGATGTCCCCTTGAAATTGGGAACAGGAAAAGGGTGTCTACTCTAACTACTTCTGTTCAATATTGTATTAGAAATCCTAGCCAGAGGAATAAGACAAGAAAAAGAAATTAAACGTATCCAGATTGGAAAAGCAGAAGTTAAATTATCTCTATTCAGGGATAGTATATTCCTATATAGAAAATCCCAAAGCATCCACAGAAGACTTCTAGACCTATTAGATGAATTTAGCAAAGTTGTAGTTTACATGGTCAAGAAACAAAAGTCAATTGGGTTTCTTCTATACAACAGCAATGAGAAATCTAAAAGGGAAATCAGGAAACCACTGCTATTTACAATAGCATGTAAGAGAATAAAATATCTAGGAATAAATCTAACCATTGATATTAGAAGGAAGGACTTATACAATGAAAACTATAAAACACTGTTAAAAGAGATTAAAAAAGACTAAAATAAATGGAAAGATGTTCCATGTTCATGGATTGGAAGATTTTAATATTGCTAAGATGTTACTACTACCCAAAGGGATCTACATTCAATCCAATCCCTATCAAAATTCTAACCGTCATCTTTACAGAAATACAAAAAACATTTTGAACTTTATATGGCATGACCAAAACTTTAACTGCCATTGAGTCAGATCTGACTGATAGTGACCCTTCCTTGGGTTTCTGAGGCAGTATCACTACAGAAGTAGATTGCCCAACCTTCCTTCTGAGGAGTGGCTGGTAAGTTTGAACTGCCAGCCTTCTGGTTAGCAGTCAGATGCCTTAGGCGCTACACTAACAGACAAGAGCCCCTAAATCACCAAAGCAATGTTGAAAGAGAAGAACAAAGTAGGAGGACTCACACTTTCTAATTTTAAACTTATTATACAGCTCTAATGATCAAAATACCATCATACTGGTATAATAGTGGACACATAGACTAATGGAATAGAATTGAGAGTCCAGATATAAACCCACACATCTATGATGAACTGATTTTTCACAAAGGTGATAAGTCAGTTATGACAGATGGGGAAAGAAAAGTGTGTTCAGTAAATTAAGATGAGAAAATTGGATTTCTACATGCAGAAAAATGAAACAGGATCCATGCCTCACAGTGTACACAAAAACAAATTCAAAATGGATTGTAGATGTAAATATTCAAATTCAACCATAAAATTCGTAAAAGAACAATCAAGAACAACACTATCAGGCCTAGCTTTCAACAATGCATTATCTAATATAATAACAAAAGCACAAAAAAGTAACATACAAATAAATGGGACCTCATAAAAATGAAAAATTTTTATCAAAAGACTTTATAACAAAATAATGAAAAGACAGGGAGCTCTGGTAGCATAGTGGCTAAGGCACTTGACTGCTAACCAGAAGGCTGGTGGTTCCAACCCACCAGCCACTCCTTGGAAGGAAAATGGGGCAGTCAACTTCTGTAGTGATACCGCCTCGGAAACCCAAGGAGGGGTCGCTATGA
Source organism: Orycteropus afer afer (assembly GCF_000298275.1). NCBI lineage: Eukaryota > Metazoa > Chordata > Mammalia > Tubulidentata > Orycteropodidae > Orycteropus > Orycteropus afer. The sequence continues at coordinate 1,027,055 of NW_006921823.1, forward strand.
GTTGGGTCCAACTCGACGGCACATAACAACAACAACAATGAAAAAGCAAGCAACTAACTAGGAGAATATCTTTGGAAACCATATATCTGACAGGAATCTGCTAACCAAAATATATATAAAACTCGGAGGAGAAAAAGAAGACAAGTAATCCAATCATAAAATGGGCAAAGTACTAGAATACATTCACCAAATAGGACATTCAAATGGCCACCAAACATGAAAAGATGCTCAATGCTATTAGCTATCAAAGAGATGCAAATCAAAACCACAATGAGATACCCTTTCATTTCCACTAGGATAGCTAACATAAAGGAAACAGAAAATAACACATGTTGGTAAGCATGTGGGGAAATCGAAACCCTTATCTGTTGTTGGTGGGAATGCAAAATGAAGCAGCCATTATGGAAAACAGTGTGACAGTTCTGCAAAAAACTAAAAATAGAGCTATCATCATGATGTAGCAGTTTTACTCCTACGGATATACTGAAAACCCTTGAAGCAGAAGTTCAAAAAGAGACTTGTATATCAATGATCGTCTTAGCACTATTCACAGTAGTCAAATGGTGGAAGTAACCTAAATGCCTATTAACAGGTGAATGGATAAACAACTTGTGGTGTAATGAACGGAATACTTTTCAGCCAGTAGAAGAAAGCAAATCTTGATGCATGCAACAGTATGGATGAGCTTCAGGACAGTGTGCTAAGTGAAACAAATCAACCACAAAAGGACACGTATTTTATGACCTCACTTACATAAATAAGACAAGAAAAAGGAAATGTAGAGAGACGAAATTTAATTGTGCTTACCAGGAGCAGGAGGGAGTGGAAAGAGTGCAACCTTACCCCTTAATCAGTGGAAAAACTGCATTGATGAAGGTTATGATTGCATAGCCAATTATTGTAATTACTGTCAGTAAGTTGTACACTTGTAAAAAGTTGAATTGACAAAAGCTGAGTGATAAATATATTTACAACAATGACAAAAAAAGGAAAAAAAAAATCAACCCAGCTACTGAGGCTGCTTATATACAACCAAACACCTCATGGATTTTCGTTCTTTGGTTTGGAAGTTGAGGATTATGGTTTCATAGGACATGTCAGTTAATTGGCTGAATAGCTTGTTTAGTGTATTTATCTCTATTCACTTCAAAGAGTAGTGGAAGAAGGAGAATCAATAATAGGAGGAGGATATGGCATTGCCTCTATGAGCAAGTGCTTCCTTTTGCTATGAGTCCGAAAGAACTGCATAGTGTCCTCTTACCATTCTGAATATTTTGATCAAAGATTCCATAGAAGAGTACTGATCAAGAGGGGAAAAATGCAGAACTGGATTTCAAATTCTTATGGCCTCTATACATTCTAGATCCATGGAGGTGGTTGAACTCCTGGAATAATTTTTAGTCTTGAAGTAAAAATATTCCCTGATGTCTTCTTAAAACTGAAAAATAGTTTATCTTACATAGTGAAATAGGTCTGCCTTGTGAATTATGCTCTTTGATGAACTATCTATATTGGATCAAATTGGCAGCGGTAACTCGAAAGATTAGAGGAGCAACTCAGAAAAGGAGGATGAGAATGGTTGGATAATTTGAAGAATAATATCACTAAATTTTGCATGAAGAAACTGTTGAATTGGTGTTTGTTTTCCTGTGCATATTCTAAACAACTCCAACAAAATAAATAAAATTTGGAAGAAAATAATATTGAGATAATCCTAGTTATTTTTTTTCTAGATGAGGAGATTTATAGAGAAAATAACTTTCTGCTTTTATTTGTACAAATTTATTTATTGGTTTGTATTCTGTTGTTTTACTTCCAAGTTCCCATACTCACTGAGTTCATCCCCTTATTTTTCCTAATTGTCTTTGATTTCAGATGATCCCTTTTCTTCATATATATCTTCATCTCTATTTGTCTCAGTTGGCTTCTTTGAGTATCCATAAGGTAGAGATAACAATGTATAAAGGCTCAGGGTAAGATACAGTGTGCATTTTCAGCATACTGTGCCTTATGTCTTACCTATTTCAGCTTGTTTTAGGTGAACAAAGAGGTTAAGACTTAACAGAGAATCCAGTCAGATCCTGGAGGAGGTCAGAATTGGAAGTCAAAAGGACCTTAGAAAAATTGGATATTGTGTAGTAGCATTTTCAGATTTATGTTTTAAGAAGATGGTCCAAGTGGAATAGCATATTCCAATTATGTGTTGAGTTGTCTGTCTCTTAATCTGGACAGTAGCCCTGTGTAGGCAGGGACTTTGCCTTATTTTTGTATGGCTCCCACCATCTAAACAGTGCCTAGAATATAATTGACAATCAGTAAATGTTTTGTGTATGACTAAAGATTGTTCTGTAAACATCTTTTTAAAGACATATTTTAAGTTGATTTCTTCTCAATCAAAAGCTTAATATTTTGTTTGTAATCATGACTTAATATGACACACTAAATATGATTATTTGGAGTTGCTAAGATTGATGAAGTTCTTTGTCCTACCTTTCATAAAGCCTTGTAAGGCAATCAGTCCAGAGAACGTGGACTGGATGTATGTGGAGCTCATCCAGCGCTGCAGACAGATGTTCCTGACTCCAACAGATACCACCGACGATCATGTCTACCAGATGCCGAGTTTCCTCCAGTCAATTGCCAGTGTCTTGCTTTACCTTGATACTGTAAGATCTCATTAAGCTGAGCACAATTTTGAGTATTTAACCTCAGTTCCTCAAATAATTTGATGAAATTCTTTGATTAATTTGGTATAGGCACTATTGAGAGCAAAGTTATATTTTAAATTAGTATTTTTTGTCAATAGAATTATTGTCATGAAACTTGATATTTGGTTATCCAAACAGAAAAAAAAGATTACTCTTTTTATCTTCCTAAAAGATCAAGAATTGCTGCTCGGGAGAGAATAGCACCTTAAATAACATTCAGACAATTTTATTCTGAATTTTCTTAGGTAATCACAGTAATAAATGATAACTTTAGCAGATTAGATTTAAAAAAAAAAGCTAGATTTTGCATTTCCCTAGTATCTGACTAATTGAGTCGTGATTATTTTAAAAATCTGTGCTATTTCTCTATTTTTTTCCCATCTCTAACTTTTTGTATACTCTCCGCTTCTGGCAGGTTCCTCAGGTGTACACGCCAGTTCTGGAGCACCTAATGGTGGTTCATATAGACAGTTTCCCACAATATAGTCCAAAAATGCAGTCAGTGTGTTGCAGAGCCATAGTGAAAGTTTTCTTGGCCTTAGCTGACAAAGGACCAGTTCTCTGGAATTGCATTGGTACTGTGGGTAAGGTTGGAGTTAATTTTATTTTGCATGATAATGATTAAAACTTAGCATATTAATTGTAGGTAAATAAATCAGTTGCTAAATTCTTTTATATCTTTTTTCTTTTCCTCCAATCTTTTTCTCTCTTTTGCTTCTGAGTCTTAACAGTAGTTCAGATTTAAAAAAACAAAATTATTAACCAAGTTAGAGAAGACATGGGATGTAAAGTTGTGTTTCAAAAAGTAATAGCTGTCATTCCTGTTGATGGTTTTGTTTTGCTTTTTTGTAAATGCATCTTTCTCCTTTTTTTTCCCCAGTACATCAGGGTTTAATCAGAATATGTTCTAAACCAGTGGTCCTTCAAAAGGTAAATTCTGAGTCTACTGTTTTAAAAATTAAGTTTTTGCAATAGAAAGTTAGAAATATTGCTCAGGTTTTTATAGTATTTAGAAATATTATATCCAAAGTGGTTTTTGTTAGTAATTAGCCATGTCTTTTTGAAAAGTATAGGCCATAATACTTCAGTATTTTGTCAGGTAGATAAACAGCTAAGTTATGAAATATCTTTAACCATTATCTTTGCTGTTCCATATACGTTTTTTTAAAAAAGGTAATGTTCTGTCTTTTGAAACTCTAGAACAAAATTTTAAAATGAATTTTGGGAGGCATATCTTTAAGATTGGGAGTTACAGGAAATAGGATGAGTGAGAGATTGAACTGTGTAAGAACGAGAGATCAGTGACTTAAAGTACACTCCGTGGATATGTGTCGGAGTACTTCCTGGTGCTGCACCATTTGAATCACAGTTAGGAACCTCACTCCTTCTTTTTCAGGTTTCTTTTTATTATACTTTCATGTATAATTTCTTTCTCATTCTAATTAGGCATTTAGTACTAGGAGCTGGCTTAGTTTAGGAAATCCTGACATTCAGTAAGCCAGGCTGCAGTGTGTGTTGTGTTGACCCATCAGTGACTGCTGCTGCACATATCTTCCTGGCAGAACACTGCAGCTGAATCTGAAGACCTTCGTGGCTCTGGGGAAGTGCGAACTGGCAAGTGGAAAGTACCCGTGGCCAAAGACTATTTGGATCTATTTAGAAATATCATGAGTTGTGACCAGATAATGGTAAAAATTAGTTTTAAAGCCATAAAAGTATGCTTATTCCTCTTTAAAAACAAAAACCAAGCTCACTGCCATTGAGTCGGATCCGTCTCAAAACGACCCTTCCTTGGGTTTCTGAGGCAGTATCACTACGGAAGTAGATTGCCCAGTCTTCCTCTCTACTTGTGTCCATAGTTTTAGACTTAAGAGTTATTTATTTCAGAATTATATTTTATTAACTTTCAAGTTTTTAAAAAAGTACTTCAAGTGATATAACGTTGTTGTTATATGCCATCGAGTCAGACCCAACTCATAGCGACCCCTCCTTGGGTTTCCGAGGCAGTAACACTACGGAAGTAGATTGCCCTATCTTCCTTCTGAGGAGCGGCTAGTGGGTTTGAACCTCCAGCCTTCTGGTTAGCAGTCAAGTGACTTAGGCACTATGAAACAGTGTAAGTCAGGACTCTTAAAGTCAACTAAAAAGAACTAAAAATAGAGCTCATTGAAGATTAATAAATTGCTGTGGCTGAGTCCTCATTTTAGCTTTAAGTGGTAATGTAGTCTAGTTGATGCTAGGTTGTTTTTTTAATAGGTCCAACTTTCTAGGTAACAAGAAATAGAACAATATTACCACCATAGTGCAGCTGTTTTCTTTTTGTGTGTTAAAGATGAAGATTAATCTGATTGATTTAATTGCTATGAAGGGAATTGGTACACAGCTATTATTTACTTATGATTAGAATAATACCTCCTGCCTGATATGTTTCTAGCACGTATTTCTTTAGTACCTACATTTAACCAGATACTGTCTAGCATTTTCATGAAGCCTTGATGAAGCATTAAAAAGCCCAGGAAAAGCAATTTTTATCAGTAGGTGTAAAATTTTAGGTATTTTAAGTTGTTTTCTTATTGAGGTAGGCTAGTGTAGCGGTCAGTAATATTGCCTAAGATATTTCTTATATATGATAGCAGAAATCTCAATTTTGAGGCTAAGTCCCGTAGACTGTTTGACTGAGTATAGGCAGAGTATATATTGTATATATATAAGTATATATTGACTTATATAGTTTTGCAGTGGTGAAATAGTTCTACTTTTAAAACCAAAACCAACCAAACCCATTGCCTTTGAGTTGATTCCAACTCATAGTTACCCTATAGGACAGAGTAAAACTGTCCCATAGAATTTCCAAAGCTGTGATCTTTATGGAAGCACACTGCCTGCCACATCTTTCTGTCATGAGTTGTGACCAGATAATGGTCTTCTCTCATGAGTTGTGACCAGAGTGGGTGGTGGATTCAAACCATAGATCTTTTGGTTAGCAGCAGAACACTTAACCACTGCGCCACCAGGACTTCTTTCACTTTTAAAGAAATGGTAAATGAGACTTATAAATCTGTTCTGAGGTGGTGGTTGTTGTTGTTGTTATGTGCCGTCGAGTCGGACCCGACTCATAGCTGAGGTAGGATATATATTTATGCATATGTATATATATCTGCATGTATATATGTGTCTGCATGCACACATGTATATTATTTTTATACACGTGTGTGTGTACATACATATAACTACATTGTGTGTATTATATATGTGTTTATATACACATACACAAGTACACATTTATTAATTAGGGTAATTTCTTTGACAAGCATTGACCTAAATCTTATTAACAGCCATGTACTGAGTAAGTATTTATTCTGTGACTTGATAAGTTGTATAATCTGACCAAAAAGATGCTGCCATAGTAATTTGGTAAGGTGTCTAAAATTTCCAGCTTGAAAATTTCCAAGTAAAATCTTTTTTTTTTTTAATATATTTTATTGAAATATAATTTATGTACATTTCTGAGTAAAATCTTACACAGTCTACATAGTACTATTTCTATAATACATAAATGTATCTATACATTTATAGATATTTTAATGCTAATTTAATACTCATACTAATCGTTTATCTAATACCACAACAACATTTTGCAGTTAATTTTTTTCTCTTCATTTAAAGGATTCTATCTTAGCAGATGAAACATTTCTCTTTGTGAATTCCTCCCTTCAAAGTCTGAATCGTTTGCTATATGATGAATTTATAAAATCTGTTTTGAAGATTATTGAGAAATTGGATCTTACACTAGAAAAACAGAATGTTGAGGAGTCACAGGTCAGAAGTTTTGTCAATAATTTTGTATCATTTGTATACCAACTTTCTTTGCATACAGATATTCAGGGGTAAAATAGTATATTTTTAGAGGATCAAAGAGAATTCGTTTCTTCAGGATCAATATATGCCACTGGTACTTTTCTCTTGGACATAGCCTATAGAAAATATTATTGTTCAATTGTTTAAAAATAATTCATATGTTCAATATGTTAGAACAGTTTTTTTGAAAAATTATTTACTTGTTTCTCCTTCCTTAGCAATAGTAAACAGAAAGATAACTGCCACTTTGTGTAGAGGTTACGTTGCAGTAGAAAAGGGAGGCCTGGGGCTACTGTTGTTTATAGCTGTGGAAGCTCCAAGCTCTGGGGGCACAAAGTATTAAGTGTTAAATGTAATAAACAGAGAAGGAAGAAAATGCTGTGCCTTTTTTCTTTGCCCAGTTGTCCTGATCTGGGTCTGGGTAAAAGGGAAGAAATAGCTTAAGGATGAAGCTGGGTGCTCCTCTGCTCTTGCATGAGAAATTTAAGTAACAAAACACTGTGGTCTTGAGAAATACTAGAGGGATTGAGTTCTACTGGGCAACAGCTCATGTGCTCTGTAGCCCAGTGATCTTTTTGGACTAGATGATGCTATTAGCATTAGTGGATATATACTTCTGCTGCAGTGCTATGAACTTGGACAAGAGATAATGGAGGCTGTGCAAAGATACATAAAGCAATACAAGGTATTTGCTATGCTGGCAAATCATTGCATTTCCTATGTTGAATTTTTTATGCTAGTGCTGTGAACATCAAAGTGTGTTTTATTTTTATAGTTTGTGTGTGTCTAAAATATTTCATTAAAAAACAAAAACAAAACCATAAAAACTTGCCAAAAGGAACTTATCAGAACTGTGTCAACAACAAACCTAATTTTTAAAACACATGTCTGCCATTTTTGTTGCCTTCATTGGCTTCCCTTTCTCTTGTTTTCCTGCCTTTCTTTCTTCATTCCAACAGGTGAGCTATGATCTTTGTTAGTACTCTACAAGTAAATCTATCTCTACTCTTATTATCATCTATAAGCCCCCTAGTTCCATATTTCCACCTCCTTGTTTAATATTTCCACCAGAATTTGATAACTCAAACGGTGTTCAAAACGGAACTTGATGTGCTTTGCCAGAAATCACATTTTTCATTTGTTTTTTCAATTAATGTCAATTGTTCCTATCTTTTGCAGTTTGAAATCTCAAAGTTATTGATACTTTGTACTCTTTGAAATTCTACTTCTGTGAAGGCATAATTTTAATGCCTCCAAGAAATGATCACTTTCTCCTCAGTCCATCCAATCTTGGTGTTTTTACCATTCTTCTGTGTCTTAGGTTTATTTTATGATTTCTGCTAGTTCCATCATCATCTCAGACTAAGCCCCTGAGACCCTGTCTCTCATCTGAATTCCTCCCACATAGTACTGGGGTTGACCATTGAGTCAATTGGTGACTGTTGAACAAAATTGTGATTGAATGGTACAATGTTTATTTTGATACAATTTTTTAAGGATGAGAATGAAGCTACTAGTGTTTGGGTGATCCCAACCTCAGATCCAGCTGCTAACTTGCATCCTGCTAAACCTCAAGATTTTTCAGCTTTCATTAACCTGGTGGAATTTTGCAGGTATTTTTATTTCTAATTAATTAAGAAGGAAAATTATCAGTTAGTGTCTATAATATAGCAAAAACATTTATATAGATGATAAAATGAAGTTGTTAAAGATTGAAATCTGGTATCGTTTATATGGACCTTTCTAAATGTATCTAAATATACCAGCTTAGAGATATAATTTTTAAAAATATATATTTACAAGATGATTAGGTGAGAACAAAAGGCATGTAGATATATCTGAAAATGTTATATGATGGAGTTTTATGCCTGCTTTAATCATACCTCTTATAATTTCAAAGTTTGATAAAAATAATAGTATGATCAAATTTTCTACATTAAGCATTTAATTTGTTTTTTTCAGAGAGATTGTTCCTGAGACACATGTAGAATTTTTTGAGCCATGGGTATATTCACTTGCATTTGAGTTAATTTTGCGGTCTACGCAGTTGCCGCTCATCAGTGGTTTCTACAAATTGCTTTCAGTTGTAGTGAGTAATGCCAAGAAAATGAAGTATTTTGAGGTAAGTGTCTTTTGGAGGACATTGGCTAT
>NW_006921823.1:1035981-1036562 GCF_000298275.1 Orycteropus afer afer
TATATATATATATATATATAAACATTTTATTTATTTATTTATTTACTGTGCTTTAGGTACAAGTTTACAGGGCAGAGTTTATTTTATATTTTACATTCAACATTACGTTTATATTTAGTTTCACTCCCCATTTACCATACCCAAACCTAATCCAGTCTCCTCCCCTCCCTGTCAAGTAATCCCCCCCACCCGTGTCCATCATAGTTATGCACTCCTGTGTGCCCTGCATTTCCTTATGTGAATGTTGCCCCTTTGGTCCGCTGTGGTAGATCGCTTCAAGAGATGCATTTCCATGGAGTATGTGGATGCGCCACCCTGTGTTGAGTGATCTGTGTGTACAGTCTTGTTTACTATTGGGCTGAGAGCCAGTGCCTGGGAGTGAGTTTTATTCCAAGCCCTGAATGTATCCCAGGGCTATAGTATTGTGGGTCTCACCAGACTCCATCTGACCAGTAATTCTGTTCATTATTGGGTTTTTTTTTTTTTAATTTTATTTTGATTGGGGTGAAGATTTACAGAGTAAATTCACTTTTCATACAGCAGTTCACATATACTTTGTCTCATGTCATTGACCAAAATTT
>NW_006921823.1:1043917-1070808 GCF_000298275.1 Orycteropus afer afer
GTGGCTCTTGCTCAGTAAGTGAAGTCACAGGAGGTGTGGGTGTAGTTGTGTCTTATGCGGATTGTTGTTGTCTCCCACTCAGTTAGACACAAACTACAATTGACTGTCCATCGAAAAACTTTTCAGTCTTGCAGGCTCTGAGTGTCCTTGTGGTTGCACCTGTCGGGAATCTCTGAGCCGCCTGTACTGTCAGGGTCACTCAGTTCGCTGTCAGACCGCAGCTCTGTATGTCTCCTCTTTTTGGTAGTTTCATGCAAATTCTTCTGCTAGTTGGGGTTTAGTCTAGTTCTGTGTTCTTCCCTTCAAGGCTCAGGGGTCCAAGATTATGTTCTATGTCTGTGTTAATTGGTTTTCCTTTTCTTTGTTGAAGAGGGTCTGTGCAATCCTTCTGCCTAGTCCGCCATCTTGTCAGAACTCCTCATTATTGGGTTTTTGATTTTGTTCCACATGTTTCTCCCCACTCTATTCAGAAATTCCAGTTTTGCTCCTTTCCTGAGTGGTTGGATTTGATAGCCGGGCACCATCTAATTCTTCTGGTCTCAAGGGCCATTGTGTCCTAGGGCTGATGGCTTCCAAATGCCCTTTTTTTATTTTTATTTTTTGCCCTCTTCTTTGCTTCTGGTGATAGGAGATCATTAGCTACATCTTAGATGGCTGCTTGAAATCTTTTAAGACCCCAGTCATTATTCACCAATGCAGGATGAGGAACAAGACTTCCATGTATTTTGTTGTGCCAGTTGAGTCTGGTTTCTCCCAGTACTATGGATCTCTCTCCCACAGTGTCTGGATATCTGCCAGGGATTACTCTATGTCTGTCTTCTGTTGTTTCTGTAAGGATTGTAGTTATTTTATATCACTGATATCTGTGCAAGGTTGTTGTTGTTTGTTGTTATGTGCTGTCAAGTAATTCCCAATTCATAGCGACACCTCCTTGGGTTGCCGAGGCAGTATCACTAAGGAAGTAGATTGCCCAACCTTCCTTCTGAGGGGTGGCTGATGGGTTTGAACTGCCAGCCTTTTGGTTAGCAATCAAGTACCTTAGGCACTATGCTGCCCGCTGAATCTAGCATCTGCTGAATCTATCCTTGGTCTAGAGTACATTCCTGTTCACTGACCCCTATCTGAGCCTCTCTGGTGTTTATGTGTTTATCTGTAGGCTGGTGTTTGGTGTTACTGGTAACGCAGATGGTGAACACATTGGTTGGTATTAGCAGTGTCGTCTATCTCCTATGTGCACAATTTAGTGTCCTCCGTTTTCTTAAATGTTATCATGGTGGTCACAGACTCTTTTCATATATCCCTCCTCTTACCCACATCAGCGTGTGGGCCCAACTAGCCTGAAATTAATCCCTCGCTTTCCTTCCCCTCCCCGGTGACCTGCAAAGTGAGTTCCCTTTCCCAAGCAAACCCGTCTTTGCTTTTTCACAGTAATGGGCTCATACAGTATATGTCCTTCTGCGAGTGACTTATTTCACTCAGCATAATGTCCTACAGGTTCATCCACATTGTGAGATGATTTACGTATCCTTCATTGTTCTTTAATGTAGCACAATATTCCATTGTGTGAGTGTACTATAATTTGGTTATCTACTTGTCTGTTGTAGGCATTTAGGTTTTTTCCTTCTCTTTGCTATCGTGAATTGTGCTGCGATGAACATAGGTGTGCATATGTGTACTCTTGTGCTGCCTCTCACTTCTTTAAGATATATTCCTAGTAAGGGGATTGCTGGGTCAAATGGTATTTCTGTTTTCAGTTTTTTAAGGAAATGCCATACCGTTTGCTACAATGGTTGTACAATTTTATGTTCCCACCAGCAGTGCAAAAGAATTCTGATCTCTCTGCATCTCTTCAACATTTTTTATTTTCTGTCCTGTTGAACATCGCTATTATTGCTGGAGTGAATGATATTCATAACATGACATCGCTATTATTGCTGGGGTGAATGATTGTTTTGATTTGCATCTCTCTACGGCACATAACAACAACAACAACGATGACTAATGATTGTGAGAAATTCCTCATGTGTCTCTTGGCCGCCAGCATATTGTCTTTAGTGAGGTGTCTGTTCAAGTCTTTTGTTCATTTTTGAATTGGGTTGTTTGTCTTTTTGGTGTTGAGGTGTTGATGTTTTGTATAGATTTTGGACATAAGTCCTTTATCAGATATGTTATAGCAAATATTTTCTCCCAATTTGTAGGTTCTCTTTTTACCCTTTTGATGAAGTCTTTCAACCTGCATGAGAATTTAATTTTTCAAAGGTCTTAGTCATCTAGCTTCTCTTCTACCTGCTGTGCATTATAGGTTATGCTTGATAGTTTATTTATGCTGTAAATTAGGGCTTGTAGATTTGCCCCTGTTTTATCTTTGATGAATTTTAGAGTTTTGGGTTTTACATTTAAGTCTTTGATCCAGTTTGAGTTTGTTTTTTTGTATGGCATGAGGTATGGGTCTTGTTTCATTTTTCTGCAAGTGGATATCCAGTTTTGCCAGCGCCATTTATTAAAGAGGTTATCTCTTCCCCATTTAATGGATTTTGGACCTTTGTCAGTGATCAGGTGTTCATAGATGGATGGGTCTCTTTCTGGACTTTGAATTCCATTCCATTGGTCTATCTCTCTGTCATTATACTAATACCACACTGTTTTGACTACTGTGGCTATATAGTATTTCTTAAGATGTGAGTGTGAGACCTCACACTTTGTTCATCTTCTTCAGAAGTGCTCTGCTTCTCTGAGGTGGCTTTCCTTTCCATATGAAGTTAGTAATTGGTTTTTCCATGTCCTTAAAAAATGTTGTTGGTATCTGGATTGGCATTGCATTAAATGTGTAGATTGCTTTAGGTAGTATTGACATTTTAAAAATATTCAGTCTACCTATCTATGAACAAGGCAAGTTCTTCCATTTATGTAGAGCCCTTGTTGTCTCTTGTAGTAGTGTTTTATATTGTATAGGTTTATGTTGTATAGGTTTTGTGTGTCTGGTAAAGTTTATTCCTAGATATTTTATCTTTTAATAGCTATTGTAAATGTTATTGTTTCCCTTATTTCTTCATCACAGGTTTCTTTGTTGGTGTAGAGGAATCCAACTGATTTTTGTATATTGACCTTGTATCCTGTCACTTTGCTGAACCTATTAGTTCCAATAGTTTTTTTGTTGGGTCCCTTGGGTTTTCTATGTATAGGATCATATTGTCCGCAAATAGAGATAATTTTAGTTCCTTTTTGCCAATTTGTATGCCTTTTATTTCTCTTTCTTGCCTTATTGCCCTGGCCAGGCCTTTCAATACAGTGTTACATAGGAGTGATGATAGAGGGTATCCCTGTCTGGTTCTCATTTGTAAAGCAATGTCTTGAGTCTTTCTCCATTAATAATGATGTTGGCCATTGGCTTTGCATAACACAAAAGCACACACTGCCGTCAAGTCAGATCCAACTCATCATGACCCCTCCTTGGGTTTCCAAGCGCTGTCACCACGGAAGTAGATGGCCCCATCTTCCTTCCGAGGAGTAGTTGGTAGGTTTGGACTTCCAGCCTTCTGGCTAGCAGTCACATGCCTTAGGCACTGTGCCACCAGAGCTCCCTGGTTTTCCATATATGCCTTTTATTATATTGAGGAACTTCCCTTCTGTCCCTGTTTCTTGAGAGTTCTGAACAGGAACGGGTGTTGGATTTTATCAAATGCCAGATTTGTGCATCTATGTTCATGAGGGATATTGGTCTGTAGTTTTCCTTTTTAATTGTGTCTTTCCCTGGTTTTGGTATTAGTCTTGTGCTTGCTTCATAAAATGAGTTTGGGAGTATTCCATATATTTCTGTGTTCTAGAATAGCTTGAGTAGTGTAGGTGTCAACTCTTCCCTGAATATTTGGTAAAATTCTCCAGTGAAGCCATCAGGGCCAGGACTTTTCTTTGTGGGGAGGGTTTTTTTATGATCTATTCAATTTCTTCTTTTGCTATAATTCTGTTCAAGTATTCTATCTCTGACTGGGATAGTTTAGGTAGGTCTTATGATTCTAGAAAGTTGCCCATCTCTTCTAGGTTCTCAAATCTGTTGGAGTACAGTTTTTCATAATATTCTGTCAGTATCTTTTTTTATTTTAGTTGTTGCTGTTGTGATGACCCCCTTTTCATTTACTATCCTTGTAATTTGCATCTTCTCTTTCTTTTCTTTTGTTAGATTTGCCAATCGTTTGTCGATTTTATTAATCTCTTTGAGGAACCAGCTTTTTGTTTTTTTTCATTTTCTCTATGGTTTTTTTTGTTTCCTTTATTTCTCCTCTGATCTTTATTATTTCCTTACTTATATATACTGTGGGATTCTTTTGTTGTTCTTTTTCTAGTTGTTGGAGTTATTGAATTAGAGTGTTGATTTTGTTTCTTTCTTCTTTTTTGATGTTTGCATTTATTGTTATTAACTGTCCTCTGAGTACTGCTTTTGCTGTGTCCCATAGGTTTTGGTATGATGTATCTTCATTTCTTCTATTACCCAGTAGTTTTTGAGCAGTGACTTGTTCAGCTTCCACATGTTGCATGTTTTTTCCTTGCTCTTCCTATTATTAATTTCTAATTTTATAGCATTGTGGTCTGACGAGATGCTTTGTAGTATTTCAGTATTTTTGAATTTATTGAGACTTATTTTGTGTCCTGACATATGATCTATTCTGGGGAAGGATCCATGTGCACAGGAGAAGAATGCGAATTGTGCTTTTGTTGTGTGGAATGCTCTGTATATGTCTATGAGGTTGAGTTGGTTGATTGTGTTCTTGAGTTTTTCTGTATCTTTGTTGAGCTTTTTTCTAGTTGATCTGTCCCTCCTTGAAAGTGGTGTGTTAAAGTCTCCTATTATTATTGTAGCGTTGTCTGTTGTCCCTTTTAATTCAATTAATATTTCCATCACGTATTTTGGAGCACTTTCATTGGGTGCATAAATACTTATTTTTCATAACATCTTCCTTTGTCAATTGACCTTTTCAGCATCATATAGTGTCCTTCTATGTCTTTTATGTTGTTTTTCACCTTAAAATCTATTTTATCAGAAATTAAAATTGTCACTCCTGCTCTTTTTTGGTTACCATTGACTAGGTATATTTTTTCCACTTCTTAACTCTTAATTTGTTTTTATTTTTGTGTCTAAGATGGGTCTTTTGTAGGCAGAGTATCAATGGGTCTTCTTTTCTTACCCAGTCTGCCACTCTCTTTCTCTTGATTGGTGCATTTAGTCCATTCATGTTGAGTGTAATTAATAATAGGTATGAATTGATTGCTGTCATCCTTTTGTGTTTTTTTTGTCATGTTGTTGGAGTTTCCTTCATCCGTATACTTTGCTGAGTTCAATTTGTTGTCAAGTGCTTCCTCTCTTTTCCTCTTTATTGTTGGTTTTGTGCTGATTAAACCTATATGTTTTCCTTCCTTCTGGATTTGCTTAGAGATATTGCTAATTTTCTCTATGTTACCTTGGAGTGAAGTTTTTTCTCTATGTTTTTGGAACAGTCTGTTCTATGAGAACATTGTCCTGTTTTCCTCTTCATTTGGAAGTTTGTACCTAGAACTTTTGTTCTCTCCACTTGGTTAGTTGCTGTTGTCGTGTGCAGATTGGCTTCCTTATTTTTTAGTGTACAGTGTTTTATGGTCTTATTTTGAGTGTCTATTTCTGATTTGCTTTTAGTGTTGATGTCATGTATCCTGATTTTTTTGATCTCTGTTGTGGATTCTCTATTGGAAGGACTTCCTTAAGCATTTCTTGCAGGGTTGGTCTGGTCTTCACAAAATCCCTTAATTTCTGTTTGTCTTAGAATGCCTTGATTTTGCCCTCATATTTGATGGACAATTTGGCTGTATATAGGATTCTAGGTAGGAAGTTCTTTTCCTTCAGTGTTTTATATATGCCGTCCCATTGCCTTTTTGCCTGCATGGTTTCTGCTGAGTAATTGGAGCTCAGCCTTTTTGATTATTATAAGTAGTATTTCTTTTGTCCTGGGCAGCGCACAAAATTATTTCTTTGTTTTTGGTTTTGGAGAGTTTGATTATTATAAGCCTTGATGTTTTTGTCTTGAGATTTATCCTGTATGGAGTTCTATGAGCTTCTTAGGCAAATATCTTTTCTTCCTTCATGACATGGGGGAAGTTTTCTGTTAGTAGGTCTTCCATAATTTTCTCGGCTGATTTTTTTGTCTCTTCTTGTTTTGGAATTCCAGTGATGTATATGTTGTTTCTTTTCATGTTGTCCCATGTAACTCTTAGGTTCTCTTCATTTCTCTTAAATCTTTGTTCTGATTTTTCTTCATACAGACGGGTGTCCAGGGATTTTTCTTCTAGTTGAGAAATGTGTTCTTCAGTCAATTCTATCCTATTCTTTTGTGCTTCCACTGTATTGTGCAGTTCTGTGATTTTACCATTAATCTTCTGGATTTCTAACTGCTCTTTTTGTATGAGTTCTGATTGTGCCTTAATCTCATTATTTTGTTCTTAAATGGTTTTCCTGAGTTCTTTCAGGGTACTCTCTGTGTTCTTGCTTCTGATTGGGGTTTTGTTAAACTCTTATAGAGCTGTGTAAACATTCCTTCCCAGATAATTCTGTTGCCTCCTCCTCCTCCATGTTTAATGAGACTTTTGTTTGGGATTTTACTTCTAATGTTTTATCCTGTTGTTTTGTCTGATTTGAGGTTGCCTGTTTCCTAGAAATTTTGGAGTTGTGTTTAACTGTTAGTTATGTATTGATTTGTTTTGTCCTGTTTTTATGATTTAATATTTTGAAAAGCTGGTGTATTTAAGTTTTTGGCTGTTAATTCAAGTGTACTAGATTGTTCTGCAGTTTTCTTTGTGATGATAGATTTGCTGTGCGGAATGTGGATGCAGGTCTTTTTTTGTCATAAAGGGAATTTAGGATTGGGCCAGCAGGTGTTTTGGTGGCTGAATATGGATTTTCTATTGGATTAGGCAGGACAGAGGCGGAGGGGAAGGAAAGAGAGAATGAAGAGAAGCTTCAAGGTGCCAGGATCAGTTTCTGGGTCTATGAGCGGGCTGCTAATGATGACATTATACTGTTACTCACAGGCCTGCAGCTCAAGTTCAGCAAAGAGTCCAATTGTTAGGTGGCTGCCAATTTCTGTCAGGTTCAGACAGACTCAAAAACCCCACTTTGCAGATCCTCCATGCCAAAAAGTTGAATTAGGATAACTGTCCCAATCCACAATGGTGGTTTGTCCCAGGTTCTGCCCACTTGTGGCTTTATTCTTCTTACTGCTCCCATGCTTCCATGGTACTGGAGCCAGAGGAATATCATTTCCCTCCCAGCAGTCCCAGGTTTACCGATAAAAGCAAGTGCTGAAGGTAGATCCATGAAGTGGCCACAGGTTCTCTGGTGTGTTGCATTCTCTCCACTGCCCCAGGGAGGTCTCTGATGCCCTTTGTCTCCTGCTGGTTTGCACTCTCCCAGGGAGGTCTTCTGTGACCTTTTCTCGCCTGCTGGTCAGTGCTCTGCAGGCAGGTTTATCTGTTTTTGTTATTTTTTTTTTCCCCCTGGTAATTGCATTTCACCCTTCTTCTTTCTAATCCTATTCCCCTGAGTTTGCATACTCTGACTTAATGAGCTGTTGAGAGCACCAGAATCCCCATTTCAAACTGTTGCACCTAATTTCCAGGCACTAAGCTGCTGGAGGGAACTTGCGTGTGTATTACAGGAGAGATGCCATTTTCCCATATATAAACATTTAAAAATACGTTATTATAGCTGCTAAGCTGCTGGAGGGAACTTGCGTGTGTATTACAGGAGAGATGCCATTTTCCCATATATAAACATTTAAAAATATGTTATTATAGCATGTTGCAATTTTAAAATCTGATTCTGTTACACGAATTTTCAAAAATTGACATGTGAAGGACAATTGGATGACCTCTTAAAAGGATTAACTAATAGTGTGTTCTATGCTGATTTTTTAATTATGCTGATTAATTAATTAATTAATTAATCTATGCTGATTGTGTTAAATTAGTGGGGTTCTAAAAGTGTGGTCCTTGGACCAACAGCAACACCGATACCTGGGGATGTATTAAAATCCAAATTCTCGGGCTCTATCGGACTCACCTAATCAGAAATTTGGGGATGGGCCCAATAAACTATGTTACTACAAGCCCTGTAAGGGACAGCTGCAGTTGGCTTTGGGGCTGTCAACTTCCAGGGTAAGCAGTGTAACAGTTGTCTTGCCTCCAGGTTGCTAAGCTGGTCTTGGGAGATGGAGAAGAAAGGCTCTGACATGCTCCTTCCTGTGGCTGTATACTTCCCACTTCATGTTCTGTTTCTGACTGGTGTCTGTCTTAGATTATTGTCCTGAACCCACTTTCCCTTCCCCTCTGAGAAAAGTGAAAATGGAGTCACCTGTCTAAGAAGAGGTTGGAACCACTGGGTTGGAGTACAGAGTTACCTTATTATTCTTCAGTGTACTAATTTAATATTTTACTTTACAGGGCATTAGTCCAAAGAGTCTGAAACAATCCTCTGAGGATGCAGAAAAGTATTCATGTTTTGCTTTATTTGCAAAATTTGGTAAAGAGGTAATTTTAAAGTAATTTTTAAAATGAACATATTTTGAAAAAGGCCTAGTAATCATAAATAATCTAATTATTTAAAAGCCATTTTATTAAATCCAGGTTGTGTATAAAGTTTAAAAAAATACAAAGGAAGGAAGCTGTTGTGCTTTAAGAGTCCTTTGAATTTTCTTAAAATAACTTATTTGAGTGACAGAAAACCAAAACTCACTGCCATTGAGTCAGATCCGACTCATAGTGATGCCTCCTTGAGTTTCCAAGGCAGTATCACTACAGAAGTAGATTGTCCAACCTTCCTTCCAAAGAGTGGCTGGTGGGTTTGAACCACCAGCCTTCTGTTAGCAGTCAAGTGCCTTAGGCACTATGCCAGTAGAGAGCTCCTTATTTAAGTGATGACAACCTAAAATTAAGGAGATTCTTAAGTTTTTTCATATTATGGGGCATACTTCAACAAATGCACCTATCCTGGGCATCACAACTTCATTCATAGGTTACTGTGGCCATGTCACTTAAAAGCTACTTGCTCATTTTTTCCTATTTGATTTTCAATTGATGCACTCTGTTTAGGTAAACAGTACTGTGTTTTTCACGTTTCTTGGTAGGTGTCAGTTAAAATGAAGCAATACAAAGATGAACTTTTGGCTTCTTGCTTGACCTTCATTCTGTCTCTGCCATGCGACATCATTGAGCTTGATGTGAGAGCCTACGTTCCTGCATTGCAAGTAGGTGCATTGTGTTGAGCAGATGTATTTCTTCATGTAGTACCATGTTTCCTGGAAACACTGAAATATCACAGTCCTGCAATTGCTTTGCCATCAGGCATGCCTGGATCAGGTTTTGCTGCTTATGATTAACTTTGGGATTTGAGCTTACCTTGTAGATTTGTGTGAGATTTCAACTTTCTATGCTTTGAAAATATGCAGTACAGCTCCAGCCATATAGGTAGATGATTGTTGCTACCCTAATCATCATCCTCATATCTCCAGCAGTGTCTAGTGTCCCACTAGTAGGAAGGCATGTTGTTGTTGTTGTGTTGTTAGGTGCCATCAACTTGGCTCTGACTTGTAACGACCCTATTATGTACATCAGAATGAAACCCTGCCCAGTCCTGCACCGGCCTCACAATCCTTGCCATATCTGAGCCCATTGTTGCAGCCACTGTGTCAGTCCATCCTGTTGAGTGTCTCCCCTTTTTTGCTGACCTTCTACGTTACCAAGCATGATATCCTTCTCCAGGGAATGGTGTCTTCTGACAACATGGGTAAAGTAGGAAGGTGTAGTAATTAGAAACCAAAATGAGTGTTATTTTTCTTTAGCGTAGTAATTAGAAACCACAATGATTTTTTTTTTACTTTAAATTTTAAATTCCTGAATTTCATTTTACCTTGATTATATAGATGGCTTTCAAACTGGGCTTGAGCTATACCCCATTGGTGGAAATTGGTCTGAATGCCCTAGAAGAATGGTCACTTAACATCTCCAAATATGTAATTCAGCCATATTACAAAGACATTCTACCCTACCTTGACAGTTATCTGAGAACTTCAGTTTTATCAGGTAAGGATTAGAAGAATTGTGGTATGTGAATCTTAGCGTGGCACTGTGGTAACTATAATTGCACTATTTATATTTTTGCAACTTATGGAATTTGAACCCAACATATTGAAAATATATTTGACTAACATTTTTGTAATTTCCCAAATTCATTTCAATATTGTTGGCATAATAGGAAGTCTAATTGAAGCATTGAAACATTTTTTCATTTTTTTATAATTTATTTTATTTTTTGTTGTTAAGAATGCACACAGCAGAATATTCACCAATTCAGCATTTTCTGTGTGTATGATACAGTGACACTGATTACATTCTTTGAGGTATGCAACCATTCTTAATCTCCTTTTCTGAGTTGTTCCTCTCCCATTAATAGAACTTCATTGCTCCTTAGGTTTTCCACGTAATCTTTCGAGTAGTTGTTGTAGTTTGATGTCATATAGATAGATACTATAAAAGCAGATTGCTCAAGGTAGACATCCCTTACTTTAGTTAAGCTAAGCTATTGTTTAGTTTTAAGAAGACTTAGGGGATATTTTGTTTTAAGATTAAAAGATTATCTTAGGCCAGTTGTTTTGGGTTTTTATCCTGCCTCAGTGGCAAGCTATTTTTCATTTTTTATAGTTTTACTAAGGTTTTTAAGATCTTCAAGGATTACACTTTATCTTATATATCATTGAACTTCTTATAGCTTCTTATATACTACTTCCTTGCAAAAAAATTTGCACCACTTGTTTTGTTTACCTACTGCCGCTCTGACAGGAATAGACCACAAATGGAATGGCTTGAAGAAACAGGAGTTTCTTCTCTTACAGTTTAGTGCCAGGCTCTAGGAGCTGGGTGAAAGCCCCTCAACCTCAGGCTTCAGCTCTGCCTCCTGCTCCTGGCTCACTGAAGCTAGAGGCTTTTTTCATTCAGCTGCTGGCTGCCGAGGCTGACAAGCCCTAGGTTAACAGGTAATAAGGCATAGTTCCAATATTACCAAACCACACAGCAGGCCATTAATTCAATGCCATTAAAAGTCCCAGGGTCAGCGGAGTGTGTCAGGCTGCTGAACAACGACTTGGCTACATGCAGGGTTCAAGCTTGCTATAAGCTAGAGACTATTCCCCAAGGCTTCTCGGTATATATAGGAAGCAGATCACAGCCCTAAGTCAGCTACTCAGTTGCTCACAGTAGATTCCATTATGGAGTTGATAACCAGTCTCA
Source organism: Orycteropus afer afer (assembly GCF_000298275.1). Lineage (NCBI taxonomy): Eukaryota > Metazoa > Chordata > Mammalia > Tubulidentata > Orycteropodidae > Orycteropus > Orycteropus afer. The sequence goes on from NW_006921823.1 coordinate 1,055,222, forward strand.
CCATGGGGAATACTATATCCAGCTGTCCAGCCACTCAACCAGGCCCAGCCAAGTTGACACATAAACTTAACTAACACACTACCCAAAAATTCAGTGTAATTGTTATAATTTAGTGTTTACTTTTATTTATTTTTTTTTAATAATGCAAGCCAGTTAAGAAGAACTGAAAAAAAATCATCATAGAAAAAATGGGTTTGGGAAAAAAATTCAAAAAAATATCTGGACTGGCAAAAGTTCTAGTAAAGAAAAATACCATTAGAGTGGGGAAGACAGACAGAGTTACTTAAACCAGAGTGAAAAGGGATATTCTTACTTGATGGAAGAAATGAAAGATTCAGTTAGGAGAAAGACACTGAAGCATTTGTAAGAATTTGAATTTTACTCTCATCAAAGTAGAAAAATCTAGTTTTAGTTTATGAAAATTCACCTATTTAAATCATTATTTTATTGTTACAAATTCATTCACTGTGTCTGGTTTTTGTGACACTTTTCATATATATTCAGAGTACAAGAAGAAAGATTCAAAATTCTGCAAAACTTCTGGTAAATAACTATTTTAGAGACAACATATAAAAACTGTTTAATGTATATAGCTTAGTTAGCCTTTTAAAATTCACTTTATGTAAGGAATGATGCTATTTGAGTAATTCACTAAAAATACATGTACTTAACTGAAAAAGATGAGTTTATTTAGTAGTAAATATCTAGAAAATTTTTAGCTTCAATCCTACAAGTAACATAAAAGACACACAAACACAAAAACTGACCAGTACAAATATCAAAAGAGCTGTTCTTCCTTGTATATGCAGAATTCTTAAATAATTGGAGACTGAAAAAAAAAAAAAAAAGACAAGCACCAATGAGCCAGTTCTCTATCATCTCTGACTCATCACAAAGTAGATCTCTTACATCGATCCACAGAAGACCTACAAGGAAGGTATTAAAGCAAATTCTCAGTTATTGCTGCCACTCACGGGGAATTGCTTATTGGGTAAGCAAGTCAACAACCCAAGGCACAGTTTTAGTCAGGGAAAAAACTAGAGAAAGTAAAGTTCTGTTTCCATTTGAGATTCATCTCGTCAAACCATGGAAAAGCGTCTGGGCTTAAACCAGCAGTAAAGTGTCCTCCAGCAACACAGTTCATCTAAATCTGGCACCAGATTCAGTAGACATCCCAAAAACTATTGAAGAATAGCTTTATAGCTCTACTGCAGGCATTAAATGAACATATGCCAAAGATTTTATTGAACTCAATAATTGATAAGGAAAATAGTGAGATTTTATAACTGATTCCCATAACCTGAAAGAATTATAAGAAAACATTAACAACATCCAAATCTGGAGGAGACACAGAATTACTGACCTATAATTTTACAAAACCTCAAAATCATACAAGTCAAGCAAAATCTGAAGAACTTCCAGAGTAAAATTAAGTACTTAGGTGACTTGATAGCTAAATACAGTATGTGGATTTGAACTAGATCCTTTGGCTATAAGACATTGCCTACTCCTCACTTATTGACTATCTTCTTATCTGACAGTTGACATTTGCAATAATAAAAAAATCCACTATCTGACTATTTTGTGCATTGATGAGGTGATGGACATGGTAACAAGAGCTCTGGTGGCACATTACCTAAGGCATTTGACTGTTAACCAGAATGCTGGCTGTTCAAACCCACCAGCCACTCCTTGGAAGGAAGGTTGGACAATATATTTCCATAGTGATACTACCTTGGCAATCCAAGGAGGGGTCTCTATGAGTCGGATCCGACTCCACGGCAGTGAGTTTGGTTTGGGAGCTCTGGTGGCATAGTACCTAAGGCATTTGACTGCTAACCAAAAGACTGACGGTTCAAACCCACCAGCCACTCCTCGGAAGGAAGATTAAGCAATCTACTTCCATAGTGATAACGCCTCGGAAACCGAAGGAGTGGTCAGTATGATTTGGATCTGACTCCATGGCACTGGTTGTTGCTATGGAGTGTCCCTTCCCTTGAGAGTGGTCTCCAGGCAGCCTCTTGGAAGCTTGACCACACTGTCTTGCACCCTCTGCTCCCTCATAGCCTGTCTCCATGACCACTACCTCTGAGTAGTTGCACAGGCACCACGAAGCCAGCAGGTGCATGTTCTGAGTTCCCAGGTCCAGTGTGCCTGGAGGCCATTCATCTCAAAAGAGAAGAAACAGAGGAAAGAAAGAAGCATTGGAGAGGGTATTTGGAAGAAATGCATGTGAGTTTCATGACATTTCTAAGTGAGCTGAAGTGGGCTTGAAGTCTCTGCATTGGTAGAGCTGAGCTGCAGCCAGGATCCCAGTGCCCTGGCCCTCACAAGAAACCCTGACTGAATAGGCCTGAGGGCAGAGTAGGCTCTGGAATCATGAACAAAGGGCTTGCAGGAGTAGGAGGGAAGGCTCTGGGAGGGAAGCTCTGACCCAGTACAGGAGGAAGTTAAAGTGGCTAACCTGTGGGCCCTCCAGTCACACACAGCTCAGCTTTATCTCTTCCAAGCCTCCATCTCTACAGAGGAATAATCCATATATGAACTTGTCACAGTGATGAACACTTCTGTACATCTTATCTGTTTCTATATCTATGATCATATTTTCTTGGGAAAAAAATTACAGAAATGGATTCTCTGAAAACACAAAAAAATCCCTCCGTTTTCACATAAATCCACTTTTTGCACAGGGACCTTGTCTTTGGAATGTAACTATGTTGTTAAGTGAGGGGTGAATGTAGTAGCACCAATGCTAAAACCTGAATGAGTGTGACTATTAGTGGTTGATGATTGTGAGGCAGAAAAATATCCTAGTTGAAGAAAAGACACACTAAAGTATTCAGGAGTGGGGAGCATCAAGTTGACAACTTACTCTCAGATTGTCCAGGCAAAAAGTTTTGCATTGTACTTCCAAGTTTTCTATGAGTTGAAGATTACTTCAAAATAAAACACAAATAGTATATGAGAGGGATACTTTAAGACTAAATATTCTGTTCCTCATCAGATTTTCTTCATAATAGTTTTAGCATCCATTGATAATTCTTCCTGAATCACTTATTACTGTGTTAATTTCAGAATGGTACTTTTCTAACTCCATCATTCCTTTTATGTGTTTGAATTCTCTTATAGGAAATAACTTTCACTTATCCCCTGCTTATTTATTTATATTAATATGAACTCATGATTCTTATTTTTTTAGTGGTTCTAATCTTTTACCATCCTTATTTACATTGATGGTCAAATTGTCCTAGATTTGGCTTCTGTACAAAGTGTGAGAGTCCCTACCAGCTGGCCCCTTGTCAGGCCCCATTATTCTCTGAGAGCTCCTTTCCATCCAGGCTCTTCTTTTCAGTGCACATCTGCCCAGGCCATAGAATTGGTCATTTCTGCATGGAGCTATGTTCCTTTTAGTAGACATGGGTATTTAAAATCAAAAGACAACCACTGTTTTTATTTGTTATTGTAGAAAATATGTTTAAATTATAATTAAAACTGGAGTTTGTTTTCTTTATTTGGCAATAGTGTTATCCTTTGTATATATCGAATAAATGAATGAATGATATTTAAAATTGATATTTGTTTACTGTTCATTAGATGAGTCCAAGAATAATTGGGAAGTATCTGCCCTTGCTCAGGCTTCCCAGAAGGGGTTTCATAAAGTTGTGTTGAAACATCTGAAGAGGACAAAGAACACGGCAGCAGTAAGAAATCCTTTGTATTTTCTTTACCTAAAATAATACAGAGATCAGCTTCTAACAGTTATGAAAAGTTAAAAATCTCTGCTTAAAATTTTAGTTATTTTTGCATACAAGTTAGAGTACATTATAAAAATGATTTTAATATAATATTAGCAATAAGGAGGTTAACAGTAGTATTTGGTTTAGTGTCTTAATTTTCGTTTCTTGTTTGCCTATTGCCCCAAATATATTTAGTGGATCAGAAAAGGTAATAAAGTTTGTATTTAGTAAGCCAGTCAGAATACAAATATTGTGGATATGAAAGATTGATTAGTTTACTAATTTGATCTTACGGACAACACTTTGTCATGTTCTATTCCTGCCAGTTAATTGTTATTATTATTACTTTTTTGTTGATTTAAAAAAAAAAAAACAACTTAGTTTTTCATTGTTGAGAATGGGCACAGCAGAACATACACCAATTCAACAGTATCTACAGGTACAATTCAGTGACATTGATTACATTCTTTAAGTTGTGCAACCATTCTCACACTTCTGAGTTTTTCTTCCCCCATTAACATAAAGTCCCTGCTCCCTAAGGTTTTTATCTAGGCTTTTGTGTTTCTTTTGTCAATTTGATTCCTTATAGACAGATCTTAAAAGAGCATAATGCTCAAGGAAGACATTCTTTACTAGTTAAGATAACTTTTTTTGGGGGGGTGGTGGTCAGGGGTTGTTTTTGTTTTAAGGTTTAAAGATTATCTTAGGTCTTATTTACCAAGGTTCAGCCAGCTTCCAGGGCTTCAAAAAGTCTGCAGTCCATGAGAATTTAAAAATCTGATCTGTATTTTTCCCCTTTTGATTGTGATTTTTCTGCAGAATCTTTGATAAAAATGTTCAGTAACCAGGCATCATCTAGTTTTGGACTCATGGAGAATTGTTCATGGAGGCAATTAGCTTCCCATTCCATTTTCTCCTAATTGTGACACTCCTCCTTCCTCTGTTGTTTCAAGCACTTAGAGACCAGTTCTTGTGCCTTTGAAGGTCACTTATAAGCATTTAAGACCCCAGGCACTATGTTAATTATTCCAATTAACTGATATGACCTCCAAACCTAGGCAACAAATTTCATGAGGTGGAATTGTTTGGTAATACTTAAGCAGCCTCAACAGCTTCTGTTTGTTGTTATTATAAATATACCTGTCCTACAACTTTGTCAATTCAGCTTTTTGCTGGTGTACAACTTATTTACAGCAATGAAATTAATTGGCTGTGTATCTGTACCTTCAATCATTGTGATTTTTCCATCACCAGAAATAAAGACTCAGAACTCCATTAGCAATAACTCGACTTTCTTCCTTCCTCCTACTTCAGATAACCACTAACTTTTGGTCTCTATACATTTACCTTATATTGTCTTTTTATAAGTGAGGTCATATAATATTTGTCCTTTTGTGACTGATTGACTTTACTAAGCATAATGTCTTCAAGCTACATCCATATTGTAGCATATATCAAGACCTCGTTTCTTCTGCTGGCTAAGTATTTATGTACACATTTTATTTATCCATTCATCATTGATGGGCATTTAGATTGTTTTTCACCTTTTTGGCTATTGTGAATAGTATGACAATGAACATGGGTGTACAAGTCTCTGTTTGCGTCTCTGCTTTCAAGTGTTTGAGTATATACTTAGGAGTGGAATATGGTAGTTCTTGGAGGAGTCAGCCTCAGGCATCCAGGTGAGGAGAGGGAACCCAGGCCATGCCCCACAAGTAGCGAGGTAGGAAGGCCGGGAGAGGAGAGAAAAGGCAGAGGGGACTGGGACAGATTGAAGAGTCAGCCGCAGGCACCCACGTGAGGAGAGGGAACCCAGGCCATGCCGCACAAACAGCAAGGCCGGAAGGCAGAGAGAGGACAGAAAAGGTAAAGGGGACCAGAAGAGATTGAGGAGTCAGCTTCAGACACTGAGGTGAGGAGAGGGAACCAAGGCCATGCTCGACAAACAGTGAGGCCAGAAGGCAGGGAGAGGACAGAAAAGGCAAAGGGGATGGGAAGAGATCAAGGAGTCGGCCACAGGGATCCAGGTGAGGAGAGGGAACCCAGGCCATGCCCCACAAGCAGTGAGGCGGGAAGGCAGGGAGAGGACAGAAAAGTCAAAAGGGGACCGGAAAAGATTGAGGAGTCAGCTACAGGCACCCAGGTAAGGAGAGGGAACCCAGGCCACGCCCCACAAGCCGAGAGGGCAGAAAGGCAAGGAAAGGACAGAAAAGTCAAAGGGGACCAGAAGAGATCAAGGAGTCAGCCTCAGGAACCCAGGTGAGGAGAGGCAACCCAGGCCACATCCCACAAGCAGCGAGGCAGGAAGGCAGGGGAACTGGAACAGATCAAAGATTCAGACACAGGGACCCAAGTGAGGAGAGGGAACCCAGCCCATGCCCCACAAGCAGTGATGCAGGAAGGCAAGGAGTGGACAAAAAAGGCAAAGGAGACTGGAACAGATTGAGGAGTCAGTAGCAGGGACCCAGGTGAGAGGAGGGAATCCAGCCCACACACCACAAGCAGTGAAACAGGAAGGCAGGAAGAGGACAGAAAAGACAACAGGCACTGGAATAGATTGAGGATTCAGCTGCAGGGACCCAGGTGAGGAGAGGGAACCCAGGCCATGCTGCACAAGCAGCGAGGCAGGAATGTAGGGAGAGGACAGAAAAGGCAAAGGGGACTGGAAGATAATGAGGAGTCAGATGCAGGTACCCAGCAAAGACAAAGACAAAGGGGACTGGAACAGATTGAGGAGTCAGCTGCAGGGATCCAGATAAGGGTGTGGTTTCCAACAGCTAAGGGAGACAAACTTGTCTGTCGGTTTGTCCTACTTTGGTGATGTGTTACTGTGAGTCTTGAGGCTGTGCCACCGTTGTTTCAAACCCAGTGGGGTGCACTTGGTGCACAGGTATCAGCTCGGCTTGCAGACTGAGACAGACTAGGAAGAAGGAGGAGGCCATCCACTTCTTAAATAATTGGCCAGGGAAAACCTTATGAATAGAAGAGAAACACTGTCTGATACGTTACTGTGCAACTTTATGAATAGCCTGGAAACTTTGTCCACTTCAGAGGAGGAAGATGAGTCACTTAGCTTAGAAAGCTCTCAAAGTAGGACTGGACAAGAGCTGCGTTATCAGAGTAAAATCAGCCTTACTCATATGGATAACGTAAAGCTTTTGAGACTTCCATTTGCTGACATGGCACCACTCAAATGGAGGAGAAACAGCGGCAAACATCCATTAATAATTGGAACATGGAGTATACGAAGTATGAATCTTGGAAAATTGGAAGTTGTCAAAAATGAAATGGAACACATAAAATTGATATCCTAGGCATTAGTGAGTTTAAATGGACTGGTTTTGGCCGTTTTGAATCAGACAAACATATGATCTACTATGCAGGGAACGACAGTTTAAAGAGGAATGGCGTGGCATTCATTATCACAAAGGATATTTCAAGATCTGTCCTCAAGTACAATGCTGTCAGTGATAGGATAATATCCATCCACTTACATGGAAGACCTGTTAATATGACTATTATTCAAATTTAGGCACCAACCACCAAAGTCAAATATGAGGAAATTGAAGATTTTTATTAACCTCTACAGTCTGAAATTGACCAAACATGCAATCAGGATGTGTTAATTATCACTGGTGACTGGAATGCAAAAGTTGGAAACAAAGAACAATCACCGGTAGCTGGAAAATTTGGCCTTGGTGACAGAAATAATGCTGGAACTCACATGGTAAAATTTTGCAAGACCAACAACTTATTCATTGCAAACACCTACTTTCAACAACACAAACGGTGGCTGTACACGTGGACTTCACCAGATGGAACACACAGGAATCAGATTGACTACATCTGTGGCAAGAAGTGATGGAAAAGCTCAATATCTTCAGCCAAAACCAGGCCAGGAGCTGATTGTGGAACAGAGCATGAACGGCTCATATGCAACTTCAACTTAAAGACAATTAAAACAAGTCCACGAGAGCCAAAATATGATTTAAATATATCCCTCAATTTAGAGACCATCTAAAGAATAGATTTGATGCATTGAACACCAATGACCAAAAACTAGAATTGTGGGATGACATCAAGATCATCATCCAGAAGAAAGCAAGAGGTCACTAAAAAGAGAACAAAAAAAAGAGAAGAACAAAATGGATGACAGAAGAGACTCTGAAACTTGCCCTTGAATGTACAGTAGCTAAAGCAAATGGAAGAAATGACAGCATAAAAGAATTGAACCGAAGATTTCAAAGAGCAGCTCGAGAAGACAAAGCCAATTACTATAATGACATGTGCAAAGACCTGGAGTTAGAAAACCAAAAGGGAAGAACATGCTCGGCATTTCTCAAGCTGAAAGAATTGAGGAAAAAAATAAAGCCTCAAGTTGCAATATTGAAAGATTCTAAGGGCAAAATATTGAATGATGCAGGGAATATCAAGAGAGGATGGAAAAAATACACAGAGTCACTAGCAAAAACAACTGGTCGATCTTCATCCATTTCAGGAAGTGACATATGATCTAGAACCAATGGTACTGAAGGAGGAAGTCGAAGCTGCAGTAAAGGAATTGGTGAAGAACAGGGTTCCAGGAATTGACAGAATACCCACTGAGATATTTCAAAAAATGGGTGCTGTACTGGAGGCAGTCACTCAGTTATGCCAAGAGATTTGGAAGACAGCTACCTGGCCAACTGACTGGAAGAGATCCATATTTGTGCCCATTCCAAAGAAAGGTGACCCTACAGAATGTGGAAATAATTGAACAATATCATTACCATCTCATGCAAGCAAGATCTCACTGAAAATAATTAAAAAATGGTTGCAGCAGTATATTGATAGGGAACTTGCAAAGGTTCAAGCTGGATTCAGAAGAAGATGAGGAACAAGGGATATCATAGCTGCTGTTAGATGGAGCTTGGCTCAAGGCAAAGAATACCAGAAAGATGTTTACTTGTGCTTTATTGACTATGCAAAGGCATTTGATTGTGTGGATCATGACAAATTATGGATAACATTGAAAAGAATGGGAATTCCCGAACACTTGATTGTACTCATGAGGACCTGTACCTTGACCAGCAGGCTGTCGTTCGAACGGAAGAAGGGGACACTGCATGGTTTAAAATCAGGAGGGGAGTGTGTCAGGGTTGTATCCTTTCCCCATACTTACTCCATCTATATGCTGAGCAAATAATCTGAGAAGCTGGACTATATGAAGAAAAATGTGGTGTCAGGATTGGAGGAAGAATCATTAACAACCTGAGATACGCTAATGATACAACTTTGCTTGCTGAAAGTGAGGATGACTTAAGGCCCTTACTGATGAAGATTGAGGAACACAGTCTGCAGTATGGCTTATATCTCAATAAAAAGAAGACAAAAATCCTCACAACTGGACCAATAAGCAACATCATGATAAATGGAGATAAGATTGAGGTTATCAAAGAATTCATATTGTTTGGTTTTACAATCGATTCCAATGGAAGCAGCAGTCAGGAAATTAGAAGATGTGTAGCACTGGGCAGGTCGGCTGTGAAGGAACTCTTTCAAGTGCTGAGGAGCAAGTATGTCTCCTTGAGGACTAAGGTGTGCCTAACACAAGCCATGATATTTCCATTTGCCTCATATGCATTTGAGAGGTGGACGATGAATAAGGAAGACCGAAGAAGAGTTGATGCTTTTGAGTTGTGGTGCTGGTGAAGAATGCGGTATAATGGACTGCTAAAAGAACTAACAGATCTGTCCTGGAGGAAGTGTGGCCGAGATGCTCCTTGGAAGCGAGGATGGCCAGACTTCGTCTCACCTACTTTGGTCATGTCGTCAGAGGGGACCATTCCCTGGAGAAAGTATGTCATGCTTGGTAAGGTGAAGAGTCGATGAAATAGGGGAAGGCCTTCGTCAAGATGGATTGACATGGTGGCTGCGAAAATGGGCTCAAGTATAGCAAGGGTCATGGAGCTGGCGCAGGATCGGGCGGTGTTTCATTATGCTGTGCATGGGGTCGCTGTGAGTCGGAAACAACTCGACAGCACCTAACAACAATGTGGTAGTTCTTTTTTTAGTTTGTTCTGCAGAATAACCCTACTATTTTCCACAGTGGTTGTACTGTTTTGCATTCCAATGCAAACTGGGCATGGTTAAGGATTCCAGTTAACCTCACATTCTCACCAACATTTTTTTTTTCTTCTTTTTTTTTAATCTTACTCATCCTATTGTTGTTGTTGTTGTTATGTTCCATCAAGTTGGACCCGACTCATAGTGACCCCTCTGTGGGTTTCCAAGGTGGTATCACTATGGAAGTAGGTTTTCCAATCTTCCTTCTGAGGAGTGGCTGGTGGGTTTGAACCACCAGCATTCTGTTTAGCAGTCAAGTGCCTTAGGCACTATGCTACCAGAGCTCCCAATGAAATGGTTTCTGATTGTGGTTTTGATTTCCATCTCTCTGATGGCGAATAACATTGAGCATCTTTTCATGTTTTTGGTGGCCATTTGAATATTCTCTTTGATGAAATGTCTGTTCAAGTCCTTTGCTCATTTTAAGATTTGGTCTCTGTCTTTTTGGTGTTGTCCAAGTTTGGTATATATTTTGGTTAGTAGATTTTTCTTTAATATATGGCTTTTGAAGATAACTTTCAGTCGCTTATTTTTTTACTTTTTTTTTTTTTTTTTTAAAGCCTTTTAATGAACAGAAGTTTTCAATTTTTTTGAGGTCACGTTTTTCTGTATTGTTTTATGCTGCTTGTGTTCTTGTCATTATATTAATTTATTGTTAAAAGCTATGCCTGAGAATGTTGCCCTTACATTTTCTTCTAATAATTTTATAGTTTTAGTTTAGATCCTTAATTTATTTTTATGTGTGGTATGACAATAGGTCTAGTTTCATTTTTCTGCATGTAAAAATCCAGTTTTCCAAACATCATTTATTAAAGACACTCTTCTTTCCCATTGAGTGGATTTCGTCTGGTGATATTTTCTTGAGATCAGTTTTTTTGCTATATGCCATATGACTTGAATGATTAAAAAGAGAAGGTTGTAGCAATATAAGGAAAATATGTCTTTTATATATGAAGTAGAAATTAAAATTTGAAAAACTTGTAATGTCTGGAACTGAGCATGCAAACCCTGTGGGAAATTCTTTGTACTTTGTTCTTTTTGACAGCTTTTGATTGAGAGACTTAGATGGAACTACAAGTAGATGTTTAAAATTTTGTATAATTTTATTATATATACCCAAAGGAGGGTAAAATTACTGGAGCATATCTTTGTTTAGTTTTGCAAATAAAACTTTCCCGATACATGACCTCTATTTCCTGGGACAATTGTTCTGAAAATGTCGACTCCTGGAGTTGGAAGACCAAAGCTGTTCTTATTCTGTTTACTTTGCACTGGTGATCTAATGATAGGTTACTTTGTAGGCTCCTTAGCATCAGATTAATTTTGACCCTTGTCTCTATATGTCTTTTTACTATTTAGTCTGATTAAGCAGGTAGTATGCCCAAAGCAGTTCTGCTGTATACTAAAGAATGACAATTGTCTTGAGGAAAGGCTGTTGTGTGATGATTTATGAGCTAAAGTACCCACTTTTTTCATGGTACCATTTTTTATTTGCAAGAACAAGTAACAGACAAAGTCTGGTTATTCAGATTTGGAAAATTGCAGATGCTTTCTCTAAGATGAACAGATACTGAGCCTGTCACTTTGAGGAAAACATCTGGCAGATTTTGTTACTGATGATAAAAATTCACTATTTTAAGGGAAAATTGAAAATTTCCAAAACTTGTAAACACTGTCATGAGCTTCACAGCATCTCATTCTTAAAGATTTTTCTGATGAGATAACAAATGTGATTTTTAGATATGTAAATAATGAATTTTAGGAGCTCTGGTGGCATAGTGCCTAAAGCATTTGACTGCTAACCAGAAGGCTGGTGGTTCAAACTCACCAGCTACTCCTTGGAAGAAAGTTTGGGCAATCTATTTCTGTAGTGATACTGTCTCGGAAGTCCAAGGAGAGGTCACTATCAGTTGGATCTGACTTGACAGCAGTGTGTTTGGTTTGGTTGGTTTGGTGGCATAGTGTCTAAGACTTGTGACTGCTGACCAGAAGGCTGGCGGTTTGATCTTACCATCCACTCCTCAGGAGGAAGATTGGGCAATCTACTTCCATAGTGATATAACCTTGGAAACCCAAGGAGGGGTTGCTATGAGTCGGATCTGACTTCACTTCAGTGAATTTTTTTTTTTTTTAATGAATTTTGTCAGTGTTTGGAAAATTTATGTAACCCAGTGAACTAGTGTTTTTAGATGACCTATACACAAGGTTACCACATCTTGCATGGGTAAGAAATCCATTCAAAGTGCAAGACAGACCAATGAATTTTAATGTAATAGAATGTATAAAATTCATTGCCATGGGTTCATATTCCAGAATATAAATTACCTGTAAGAAACTATCAATTATTTGTAGTATCAAGGAAGAATAACCATATATTTCTACGAATATCACTAATACACCTCTCTCTTTTCTGCACATTTCTGTGTGAGACTTGGGCAACATATCACAGTGGTTATCTTCTAGTGAGCTGACCAGTGGAGAAATTTGCACAGCTCTGAAATAGTGCTCCTGTCCTGAGTTTTCTTTGTTTAATTTGGTAAACACTATATTATCTAAAAATATGTCATTTGTTAACATGCAGTTGGTTAAGCACTTTTAAGTAAAATAACGATTTTAATAATTTCTGATTTTTTTTTTTTTTTTTTTTTTTAAGTAAAATAACGATTTTAATAATTTCTGATTTTTTTTTTTTTTTTTGTAAACAAAGATCGATAAATACAACCCTTCTTAACAAGCTGTTTCAGGGCCTAAAATATTTTTAAGTGTGTAAAGGACTCCTGCCAAAATGCTTGTGAACTGGGGGCCTAGGAAATATACATCTAAGTGCAAAATTGGATGTGATTTCTTTCATAGATTTGGAATAAGATTAACAACACTACTATGTAGGAGACGTTCATATCAGGAGACATTCACAATAGAACGGGTGGCAAAATAGGCTTTTTTTCCCCTCTCATAATTTTCTTTAATTTTAACCCAGTTGTGTTATATGTATGCAATTGTTCACATTTTCAGAATGAAGCACTGTCCTTAGAAGCAATAAGAGTTAAAGTAGTAAAAATGCTTGGATCTCTAGGAGGACAAATAAACAGAAATCTTGTAACAGGTAACTTTTTTTAAAAATAAATTTATTTCTGTAGATATATTTGGGGGAGTACCTGAATGGTGCAGATAGGTAAGCACTTAACTACTAACTGAAAAATTTGGGGTTTGAATCTACCTCAAGGCACCTTGGAGGATAGGCCTAACAGTCTGCTTCTCAAAGGCCACAGCCTTGCAAACCCTATGGAACAGTTCTGCTGTGCAACACATGTCATTACCATGGGTAGAAATTGACTTGAGAGCCACAAATAGCCACAACAACAATAGATACATTTGTATTTTAATTTGAACATTAATATTTATATAGATCATGGTATATTTTGGTATTTACTCCTAAATATGATTTACATATTTTCAAACGAGATAGTAAAGAATAACAATTTGTCTAATGGAAATGCTTTGACTATACCCATATGGTCCACATAATTTAGTACATCAGTAGAGAAAATGTTCCAGCTTGATTCTGTTAAGCTCCTTTTCCTTATTAAACTGTGACTCTTCTATACTAAGCATTGTTATCAGGGAAATTGAAAGTTAATCTACATTTTAAAACTTAATATTCTTAATTTGGGTATTTTTAGATGATTATTTTGATGAGAATTAATGTTTTTGATTAGTAAACATTCACCTGTATTTTCACTTTTGAAATTTGTTATTAAACTTGCTAGTGATTTTTGGTTATTTAGGGACTTAGAGCATTATTGGCAAATCTTTTAAAGAGGAAATTTATAATAAAATTATATTAATTTATCATTTTTTCCACAAAATACTTTAACTCTCAATTAAATTGGAAATTAAACATTCTAGGCTGTTAGATTTGCTTAAAGATAGTTTTACTTTAAATTCAGGAATAATATGTTAATCATTTCTAATGTAATTAACATGTCTGAAGCCAAAGGGAAGCAAAGAAGAAACATGAATAAAGCACTTAATAAGAGACTCTGGTTTAACTAGTAAAATACAGAGCAACTGGTCTTAGAAAGATTTTCAATGGAAAAATACTATTATTCAACTTTTTTTTTTTTTTTGACAGCTTCATCTTCAGATGAAATGATGAAGAGATATGTAGCGTGGGACATAGAAAAGAGGCTTCGTTTTGCCATGCCTTTTGTGGAAATGAAGCCCATCATTTATCTGGATGTCTTCTTGCCCCGGGTCACAGAATTAGCTCTGTTAGCTAGTGACAGACAGACTAAAGTACCTTTATTTTTCATTTCACTCACTACTTAGGGTTTATTATTTTTAAAATGTACTTGTTAGGAGATAGATAATCTATTTTAGTCATTCTAATATCATTAATTTTATATTTTCTATAACATATTAGAAAATTACTTTATTATTCACTTTCAGAGTTAGATGCCATTGGCAAATGAAAGTTAAACGTAAATAATCTTAATAGATGTAAGACAAAACTCCAATATGCCAAAACCTCTTTTTAATAGAAAATGGCATTTAAAAGGAAAAAAGGCATTTTTAAAAGTGATTTTTGGTCTGTGCTGATTTATCCCCTTAATGTGAGAGGTTAAAAATAAGATAATCTCAACTTTTTATATTAATGTGTAAATTTCCAGAGTGCTTGATGTTTTTTAAAATGTGTTATTCCAAATGTCTAAAGCTTTTAAATATCAATTCTTTAGTATTAAAAAAAAGACATTAATTGTATACAGCAAGAAGTTCTATTTTCATTTAATGTATATTAAATGCTAGTTATCGGCTTTAAAATTTTGCTTTTTAAACTTTCAAAGGGCAAAGTTGAGTAACATTTCAAAATGTGAAAGCTTGAACTCTGTTGAACTCATGATTTCTTCCAGGTTACAGCATGTGAACTTTTACATAGTATGGTTATGTTTATGTTGGGAAAGGCCACTCAGATACCTAACGGTGACTGTGGCTCCCCACCCATGTATCAGCTCTATAAGCGGACTTTCCCTGTGCTGCTCCGACTTGCATGTGATGTAGATCAGGTGAGATTGTAAATCTGCAAAAGGTCAGTAAGTCCAGTAGAGTAAGAATAGTAAGTCCAATCGAATTTAGTTATCAAACTTTGCCTCATATGAGAGTTACCTGGGGGGATGGGGAGGTCTTTAACAGAAAGTACCAAAGCCTACTCTGTCTCTAGCATTTAATTGGGTGCTTGGCATGTGGAAGGCTTCCAGAAGTACTTATTAGCCAGCACAATTTATTATTCAGGACAATTTAGTCAATAGTGTTAGATACACAGGAAAAAAAATTATTATTTATAAATGTAATTTTTCTTTTAATATGGAAAGCCCAAGAATTAGTAAGAATTAATAAAGGTGGAAGCTGATGAATGGCAAAATAGAAATAAAATCCTGCATTCTCATATATGGGCAGTCCTTTGATAACGAATGAGTTCCACTTCTAAGTCTGTCTTTAAGTTGAATTTCTATGTAAATCGGAAAAGTTAGGTGTGTTTTGTATCTAATATCAATTAGTCAAGTGTTTGTCTTAAAATATAATATATAGTATAACTTTCTATGCATAAAAACATTGAAAGAACAATTAGATAGACTAAATCATCTTTAACAATGCAGTAATAATAATAATGTTTTGATGCATATCAAAAAGTAGCACCCATTTTTTATTGTGAACCATTGTACATACCTCAGATTTTTTTTTTTTTTT
>NW_006921823.1:1071768-1079621 GCF_000298275.1 Orycteropus afer afer
CCAGCATTTGTTATTTTCTGTCTTGTTGAACTTTGCTACTAGTGCTGGAGCAAGATATACCTCAGATTTTTAATACAATAGGCTTACTGGGAGTTCGTTTGTAACTATGGATTGTATGTAAGTTGGACACTCATGACCCAGGGACTGCCTGTATCAGTATTGACAATGTGAAAAACACATCTACAAAGATCCCATTCATAATAGCATAATTGTCTTCCTAGTCTGAACTCTATTCCTCAATAAGTATCTTTTGGTTTTACTTTAAGCAGACTCTGATTTTGCTGTAGGACAAATTAATAAAGCCCAACAATTTCTATCCTAAAAAACCAAATCCAAACTCACTGCCATAGAGTCGATTCGACTCATAGCAACCCCTCCTTGAGTTTCCGAGGTGGTATCTCTATGGAAGTAGATTGCCCAGTCTGCCTTCCAAGGAGTGGCTGGTGGCTTTGAACTGCCATCCTTCTGGTTAGCAGTCAAATGCCTTAGGCACTACGCCACCAGAGCTCCTTTCTATCATAAAGTGCCCTCCCGCCACCAGAGCTCCTTTCTATCATAAAGTGCCCTCCTATTTAGAGTAACAATGTGTTTTAATATGTACATTTTTACTTTGCTGGACTTTTAAGGAGGAGAGAAGAAAAATTATAAAACATACTCATCTTAGAATTGAGCTAGTAAAGGAAACTAATAAAACCATGTAGTATGGGTTAATTTTGTCCCATTGCAAATGACATTTAAATGGAACTTTTTCTAATCCAAAATTCCTCTAACATGAGGAATTAAATCTAATGGTGTTGTTTCTTCAGGTGACAAGGCAATTGTATGAGCCATTAGTCATGCAACTGATCCACTGGTTCACCAACAACAAGAAATTTGAAAGTCAGGATACTGTTGCCCTACTAGAAACTATATTGGTAAGTCATAGTGCATTCTTTACCTGTTATTAACCATTGTCTAGTTGCATTTGGTCTAAGGTTGGATTTCTGAGAAAATTTACCTGTCAAGATACCAATATGTAGTATCTAAGTAGATCTACTTATTAACAACAAACAGATCATATCTTTTTTGCTTTTTTCTTAAGAAATTGGTGAAATAGTTTTAATGCATAGTATGTCATTGTTTATTTACTTCAGTGATACTTTTGAATACTTAAATATTGATTTATATTTTTTGTTTTATTATGTTTCTTAGGAAGATGGTTATGAATTTGACAAACTTAATGTATAATAAGGCTGAATATATGTGTGCCCATTGTGTGTGCATGTGTACATGTGTTTTTGTGCACATGTGCATATGTGTGCCTCTGTGCATATGTACACATGTGCTGAATGTGAGAGGATTAAGGAAGAATGTTTTTGGACTTACTTTTATTGGAGTTATAATATGCTCTAACTTTTTTTTTTTGAGCTAATCAAATTTTTTCCTGCATTCTTATTCAACAGCTAAAGGGCCTTAGAAACAGGAGCTTATCTTTTACATAGTAATATCCTGAGGTAGTACATATAGAATCATTAGGACCTGGCCCTGACTCACAGAGGATCGAGGCAGGCTCTGTTAGCTGTGTTCTAATATCTGTATTAGAGCTTAAATTGTGAAGCGCTTAGTTTGTGGAAGGCTGCAGTCTACAGAGGGAGCTCTAACTCCATTTTGAGTCTTGACATAAGTTCTTTCTGACTTTTAAACCAACATTTTATCTACTTATAGACAAATTTGGGAGCAAACCTAGGGAGGGGCAGTTCGTCCTTAGGAACAGTGTGGTTAAAAGTAGGTTATGCTCACACAAAGAAATGGGGAACTTGCCTACGTGTGTCCTTTTCTAATTTAAATTAAGATTGGAGTCCTGGTATTGTCTTGTGGCTACCTTATTGCTATGACTTAGTCTTTATGGTCATGAATCATATCTGGACCACCAAGTAGCCAGGTCTGAACAGAAAATTTTAAAGGGCAGCTTGAAAGGACAAAGTAACATATTATAATGAAATGTGCAAAGACCTGGAAATGGAAAATCAAATGGGAAAAACAACTGGGCATTTCTCAATCTGAAAGAACTGAAGAAAAAAATTCAGGCCTCGAGTTGCAATACTAAAGGATTCTATGGGCAAAATATTAATGATGTAAGAAGCATCAAAAGTAGATGAAAGGAATACACAGAGTCACTGGTCACTGTACCAAAAAGGATTGATTGATGTTCAGCCATTTCAGAAGGGAGCATGGGATCAAGAACCAATGGTATTGAAGGAAGAAGTCCACACTGCACTTAAAGAACTGGCCAAATACAAGGCTCCAGGAATTAATGGTATTCTATTGAAATGTTTTAGCAAATGATGCCAGTGCTAGAAGTGCTCACTTGTTTATGCCAGCAAATTTGTAAGACAGCTACCTGGCCAGTCGGCTGGAAGAGATGCATATTTGGGTCTATTCCAAAGAAAGGTGATCCAGCAGAATGTGGAAATTATCAAACCATATCATTAATATTATACATAAGTAAAATTTTGCTGAACATTTCAAAAATATTTGCAACAGTTACATTGACAACATTGACAGGGAACTGCCAGAAATTCATGCTGGATTCAGAAGGGATGTGGAATGAGGGATATCACTGCTGATGTCAGAGGATCTTCGCTGAAAGCAAAAAATACCAGAAAGATATTTACTTTGTTTTATTGACTATGCAAAGGCATTCGACTATGTGGATCATAACAAATTATGGATAACATTGTGAAGAATGGGAACATTTAATTGTGCTCATGAGGAATCTTTATATAGACTAAGAGGTAGTTGTTCAAACAGAATGAGGGGAAACTGCTTGGTTTAAAATCAGGAAGGGTGTATATCTTTGTATCTTTTCACCATACTTATTCAATGTTTATGCTGAGCAAATAGTCAGAGAATCTGAATTACATGAAGAAGAACATGGCATCAGGATAGAAGGAAGACTCATTAACAACTTATGATTTGCAGAGGACACAACCTTGCTTGCTGAAAATGAAGAAGACTTGAAGTACGTACTGATGAAGATCAACGACTACAGTCTTCAGTATGGATTACACCTTAACGTAAAGAAAACGAAAATCCTCACAACTAGACCAATGAGCAACATCATGATATATGGAGAAAAGATAGATTTTGTCAAGGATTTCATTTTATTTGGACCCACAATCAGTGTCCATGGAAGCAGCAGTCAAGAAATAAGACTGTGCATTGCACTGGGAAAATCTGCTAGAAAGGACCTCTTTAAAGGGTTGAGGAGCAGGGATGTCACTTTGAAGACAATGGTGCACCTGACCCAAACCGTGACATTTTCAGTAGCCTCATAAGCATCTGAGAGCTGGACAGTGAATAAGGAAGACCACAGAAGAATTTATGCTTTTGAATTGTGGTGTTCATGAAGAATATTGAAGGTGCCATAGATTTCTAGAAGAAGGAACAAATCTGTCTTGGAGGTAGTACAGCTGGAATGTGCTTGTGGTGGTTATGTTTGTATGTCAGCTTGGCTAGGCCTAATTGAGTGGCTGGGCAGCTGGTGGTAGTTATTCCCCATGATGAGACTGACAGTCACCTCCAGGGTGGGATCTACCACAAGCAGCTGAATAGCTTCTTTGGGTTTGTGGTCTGCTTCCCGTATATATGAAGCAGCTTTGGGAATGGTCTCTAGCCTGTGGTACTCTTGGACCCTGCTTGTAGCCGTGTCATTGCTCAGCAGCGTGCTATGCTCTGCCGACCTTGGGACTTACAATAGACTTAAGTTAATGGCCTGCCATGTGGTTTGGTAACATTGGGACTGTACCTTTTTCCTTGTCAACCTTGGGTTTGTCAGCCTCAGCAGCCAGCAGCTGTCTGAGTGAAGAAACACTTCTAGCTCCAGTGGGCCGGGAGCAGGAGGCAGAGCTGGACCCCAAGTTTGAGGGGCTTTGACCCAGCCCCTAGAGCTTGGCACGTTGAACTTGGACTTAAAGCCTCCAAATTGTAAGAATAAACTCCTGTTTGTTAAGGTCATCCCATTTGCGGTATATTTCCTGTCAGAATGGTACTAGGTAACCAGATCAGTTCTTTTAGAAGCAAGAGTGGCCAGCCTTTGTCTCTCATGTTTAGTCATGTTCTCAGAAGGCACCAGTCTCTGGAGAAGCATATCATGCTGGGTAAGTAGAAGGCTAGTGAAGAAGTATAAGACCCTCAACGAGATGGATTCATACAGTGGCTGCAGTGATGGGATCAAGCATAGCAGGAATTGGTGAGGATGGCGCTGGATTGGGCAGTGTTTTGTTCTGTTGTACATAGGGTCTCTATGAGTTGGCACCAACTTGACAGCACCTAACTAACAACAGATAGCCAGGTGGTCAAGCCCAGGAACCAATCCTATAATCCTTTTTAATCTTCAGTTATGTACGTGTCCTGGTCACAGTCCTTACCTTGCTTCTGTAGTCCTGCCTGCAACAATGATGAATAGATCTGTCACCAATCACTATTTGGTGATGCCTTCTTTGTTTTCAATCATATATAATTAATCCCATGTCTGTGACTCAGTGGACTCCTTCCAACTTTCTATACTGTGTACATGTTGATGCTTTCCCTCTTCCTAGATGATTGTCTTTGTTTTGTCTTGTCCTGTCGAAGGCTTAATATAAAATCTCTCTATTGAACCTGTTTGAAACTGGGGTCTTTTTTCCTCTACCACAGATCTCATTGACTTTGTTTGAGCTTGAAGTCAGATAAAATGTAGTGCCATTTGGTGTTTATTATAATTTTTTTTTAACCTTTGTGAATTACTTTACATTTGATTCCTTTAAATGTTGTTTTATTTTACTATATCAGGTTATTATTTCAGCCTGTGATTTTTTTTTTTTTTTTTGGTCATATGTTGATTTTGGAATAAAAGGCACCGATTAAACCCATAGCAGGTTGTCCAAACAAATGACCATTAATTCTGTGTTCTTAAAATTCATTCCACTTTGAATGTATGTATCACTTTCTAACAAGTTTGAGATGAGCCAGAGGAAACAGAAAGACATTTAGCAGGAAATAAGGCATAGGTACATGGTGCATTTGAGCATCAAGAGGGGAGGCTGGGTAGAGGGCAGAGCCTGTAGGTGCTCATCCATCCTGGCTTGCCTTGGACAGTGCCATCTCTGGCAGAATTACCAGTAGTGTATCTTTTCACTCTCAGTGCCACCTTTATGTGTTACCATGTTGCAAGCAGTGGAGGTTGGTGAATATTGTTTATTAGGCTGGTGACATAATTATATCTGTAGTTTAAGCCCTTGCAGGGCATAATAGTAAATCTTACCTTCAGTAAGCATATTTAATTAAATTTAATTTATATCTTATTGCATTCAGATGAATTTATTCTAATGTTTCTATTCTGAACTTTCTATCTTGGCTACTTCTTTTCCCTTTTGTTTTTTGAAGGTAGCTCAAGTAAGGCTTCAGAAAGAAACCTAAGCTAAAGAGAAAGTTAAATGAGACAGTTAAGGAAAGAAAAGTCCAAGGAAAAAATGTCACCTTGAGATATTTATTACAACATCCAAGGAGAGAGTCCATGGGTTTCCTTACTAGGAATTTACTGCTAATTCCCAAACTATCACATGTAACAATTACTTCTCTTCAGAGAAGCAATCAGTATTGCCTCTGCATTTTCATGATTTGTTTTTCGCTAGAAATTTATTTGGAATTGTTATCAAGGGTTTTGCATTTAGCAAGTAACTGAGATTAGGTAGAATTCTTTCATTCTACTCTTCATGATCCTTTTTCTTGTTAAGCTTTTCTTAGATGAATCTGAAGAGAGGATACATGTAGAGAGAAACAGACATTAAACAGAATAATTATCTATGTGGTCGTTGTTCAGGTTTCCATAGCTGTTTACTTCAGATACTTAGAGACTGTGCTTTTATGGGGCTGCTTATATAGAAAAGTATGTTTATAAAACAGCATCTCCATATGATTTTTCTTTATATAGCAATACAATTTCTTTGAAACCTGTAAAAGTTTTATTTTTGATTTCCGGTAAGATGGCAGAATAGGCAGAAAGCTACATAGAGCCTCTTCAACAAATAAAAGAGAAGCCAATCGACAGAGATACAGAAGATAATCCTGGAGTCCTGAGCTTTGAAAGGAAGTGTACAGAAGTAGATTAGGCACCAACTAGTGGAAAAACCTGAATGAAAACGGTGAGTACGGAGATGGATGGAGCTGCGGACTGTCAGCTACTCTGAACAGACCAACAGCCTAAATATTTCCAAGTGGTGTTGGGACCTGAGAATTGACCTAAAGATCAGCCCTGGTTGCCAAGGGCTACAGGGATGTCTGCGCTATGGCTTATGACTACTAGGAAGAGAAACATCAAGGAGAGAGACAACCTGACCTGTGAACTTTCAGCTGTCTGGGGAGCACAGCCATTTTGATTGTTTACAAGTAGCGGCCATTTTGGATATTTAAAGTGACCGGGGGTGCAGCCAATTTTAATTTTTACATGCAGCAGCCATTTTGAATATTTAAAGTGACTGCATTCTCATTCGGATGCCAGGGACCTTAGAATAGGATCCATTTGACAAGGACAACAGGGACATATGGGAGGCTGACAATGGGAAAGGAGACAGGTGGTGAGTGTATAAGTAATGCCACCTAGTGAATAGAGGAGCACAGTACCCTGCTTATGTAGATAACATCCAAAGAAAATGAAAATCTTGGGCAAGTCACTCCAACATACAATCACCAATTAAATATAAATACAAAAACATTACTATGTCTCAGAGACAACAGAGCATCACAGTCCACACAAAGAAGCAAGATAAAGCAGGAGAAACAAGGGAGCAGGATACAGACCCAGAACATATCTCTGAGGAAGAAGCAGCATTGGAACTCCCTAACAAGGAATTCAAAATAATTGTATTTAGATACCTTCAATGGGGGAGCTCTGGTAGCATACTGCCTAAGGCACTTGACTGCTCACCAGAAGGCTGGCAGTTCAAATCCACCAGCCACTCCTCAGGATGATGGGGCAATCTACTTCTGTAGTGTTGCTGCCTTGGAAACCCAAGGAGGGGTCGCTATGAGTCGGGTCCGACTCGATGGCACATAACAACAACAGAGCTTCAGTGGACTGAGAAACAGATCAAGGAAAACACTGATGAAATTAAGGAAAACACAGACAAAACCCTAGAACAATTTTGAAAAACAATACAAGAACAACATGGCAAAATAAATGAAAAATTAGAAATGATACAAAAATCTACAGATAGAAATCCTGAAGATTAATACTAAATTTGCAGAAATAGATAACACATTGAACAGGCAAAGGAGTAGAATTGAATCAATGGAAGAGAGAATTAGTGAGATTGAAGACAAATACCTCAATACATCTTTGGAAAGGGATCAGTCAGAAAAAAAGATCAAAACAAAATGAAGAAAGCCTACGGTTCATGTTCGATACTATCAAAAGGAATGATCTACATATTATTGGAATTCCAGAACAGAAAGAGAGAAATAAAATCCACAGAGAAAATTGTCGAAGATTTGTTGGGAGAGGATTTCCCTGGTATGATGAAAGATGAGAATATATCCATTCAAGAAGTCCAGTGAACCCCAAACAGGATAGACCCCAAAAGAAATCACCAAGACATATCATCATCAAACTCACCAAAACTGAAGATAAAGAAAGAATCCTAAAAGCAGCATGGGAAAAACCAAAAGTTACCTACAAGGGGCAACCAATAAGACTAAGCTCAGATTTTTCAGCTGAAATCACGCAGGTGAGAAGACAATGGGATGGTATATATAAAACCCTGAAAGAGAAAAATTTCCAACCAAGAATTATATGTTGTTGTTGTTGTTGTTATGTGCCGTCGAGTCGGCCCCGA
>NW_006921823.1:1080176-1086776 GCF_000298275.1 Orycteropus afer afer
CAAACCCACCAGCCACTCCTCGGAAGGAAGGTTGGGCAATCCTACTTCCGTAGTGATACTGCCTCGGAAACCCAAGGAGGGGTCGCTATGAGTTGGAGCCAACTCGATGGCACATATCAACAACAACAACACAACATGCACCCAATGAAAGAACCCCAAAATACATAAACTGGACCCTAACAGAACTGAAGAGACAAATAGATGACTCCACAGTCATAGTAGGAGACTTTAGTTTACCACTTTAAACTATGCTTCATACACATAATGGAATACTATGCAATACTAAAGAATAATATGGAATCTGCAAAACACTGCATAACATGGATGAACTTGGAGGACATTATGCTGTGAAATAAGTCAATCACGGAAGGACAAACATAGTACTAGTTCATTATTGTAAAAAGTCAAGGAAAGGTTTATGTATGGAAACAAACTTTCTTTGTTGGATACAAGGGGTGGGAGGGGAAGGGAGGAAACACTGCCAAAAAAAATGCATTAACCCATGTTACTTTTGTTTTGTGTATTTCACTGTACACATATTTCAATAAAATATATGTATTTTTTTGAAAAAATTCTTATTCTCTTCAACCTCAGTAAATAAAATCTTGGAAATTGTTACAAGGTAAAACCAAGAACAACAGAAATTCTTCGGATAGAGCTAATGTGTTTCTTTAGGGAAAGGAAAGAATGTTTTGCTGCTTTAATGAAATTATTTATGAATTATTCAGTTTTTGAATTGCTTCAGTGAAAGTGTTTTCATTTGTCAAACAAAATTGTTTTCTAGAGTCTAGATACTAGATTTGGAAGGAAGGTTGGGCAATCTACTTCCATAGTGATAACGCCTCAGAAAGGTAAGGAGGGGTCACCATGAGTTGGTCTGCATTGACAGCACATAACAACAACAACAGATACTAGACAATTAGATTGGTTTTACTTTTTTTAAGTTTCCTTTGAATGCTCATAGCGACCCCTCCTTGGGTTTCCAAGGCAGTATCTCCAGGGAAGTAGATTGCCCAGTCTTCCTTCTGAGGAGTGACTGGTGGATTTGAACCACCAGCCTTCTGGTTAGCAGTCAAATGCCTTAGGCATTGTGCCACCAGAACTCCCTTGCATAGTACTGTTAATTAAACTTTACAATATACTCTAGTTTTGCTCAAAGGCAGAACAAGTATACTAAATTATCTTTTTATGGTTATAAAAGTAAGTAAAATAAAGTCCTTTGTGTTTGGTTTCAGGATGGAATTGTAGATCCTATTGACAGTATTTTAAGAGACTTTTGTGGTCGCTGTGTTCGAGAATTCCTCAAGTGGTCCATTAAGCACACGACACCACAACAACAGGAAAAAAGTCCAGTAAACACCAAATCGCTTTTTAAGCGACTGTACAGCTTTGCACTGCACCCCAGTGCTTCCAAGAGGCTGGGGGCTGCACTTGCTTTTAATAATATCTACAGGGAATTCAGGTGAGTGAGTACATGGCAGGGACGAGGGTGACAGGATGAAATGCGGGTAGCGGACTTGAAAGTTGCCTAGGTATTTAACTCTGCATGTTCCATTTATTCATATATCAAGTTTTACTAAGTAAAATGTGTGGGATCCTGTGCTGTGTTCTGGGGATTCAAGCTGAATTAGAATAGAGCTTGCACTCAACTGCAAAAACTACTGAGAAAGATATATAAAGCTAATAAGAATAGCAGTCTTCTAAATACGATGGAAAACAATATGAAAAGTCTCTAGGAGGGCAGAGGACTAGTATCTGCCCACTTTGAGTAGGTTACAGAAGGCCTCCTGACATATTTATGCTCGTGATAAGACTTAAAGGATGAGTGGAGCTGAGCCAAGGTATTTCACGTGAGAGGGATGAGGTGGAGATAAAGGTTTATGAGAGGTAGGTTTGAGATGTAGAAGGTGCATGGTGAGGAGGTCCTGGTACTATGTGGAGAAGCTCAGTCACCTCAGGACATTTCAGTTCCTTCCTACAGTTCACATGCTGGCTCTGTATACAGAGCCAGTGTGTGAAATGTGTGAGAACAGATAAAATAGGCATCAGTGAGAAGGCTGTCTAGAAGGGCCAGCAGAGGTAGCAGTATTAGACGCTCATTTGTTCCTTCATTCGTTGTTATTTATTGTGCATATTATAACCAGGCAATGTACCTAATACCAGAGATATAAAATGATAGTCTCTTGATGAGGGACACAAAAGGGAGACAAATAATAATCACATAAATAAGTATAAAATTTATTGCTGCAATAAATGCAAAGTAGAGTATGTGATTATTATGTAAGCTTATAATGATGAACCTGACCCATATGAGAGATCAGAATAGCTTCTCTCAAGAGTTGGGATAGAGAAGAGGAGCTCAATTTTAAAAGTAATACAGGTGGACTGACAGATGGAAGGATAGAATTTGTGTGTGTGTATGAAAATTGACTACTAATGAAGTTTTTTTTAAAGTTTTTAAATTGTGAGCCTTGTATGTACAGAAGAGTATGTAAAGCATATAGGTACAATTTATAGAATAATAATAAAAAATTTCCTGCATACCTACTACCACCTAGAGTTTCTTTTTTTTTTTAATTGAATTTTTCTTCACCCAAATCAGTACTTATCTCTATCTATAATTTCTTGTATATTTTTTAGAAACCTCTCTATCACATATCACCCCCTCATATTCCCAAAGATAATCATTCCCCTGACTTTTATGGATCTTATTTCCTGGCTTTTCTCTATGCATCTCTTCATGCATTCATAAGTAGTAAGTCACTTCATTTTGAAGGCTAATAGTAAGCAGAAGCACAGTTATGGAAGGAGGAGGGACAGTCTTCTCACTTGTAGGTGACAGATCCTAGGAATAGTTAAGCTACTCAAAGACTGATTTCAACTCCTGAGAGACTATAAGGCTTTTATGACTTGAGTAGTTAGGCAAGGTCCAGAGTTTGTTCTGGAACACAGGCCTTCAGAATCCAGCATCTGAGATGCTGTGAATTTGGCCAGCAACTGATGTCTGGGAGAAATATTGTCAGAGTGCTGCTCTTCATTCTACTACTAGCTCTCAGTGGCCTCCCAGCACCTGCCAGGAGTTGATAGATGCCACTGAGTTGTCTCCGACTCATAGTGACCTTAGAAACAACAGAATAAAACATCGCCTGGTCTTGTGGCAGCCTCACGATCCTTTCAATACCTGAGACCATCGTTGCAGCCATTATGTCTATCCATCTCATTGAGGGCCTTGCCCTTCTTTGATGACCCTCTACTTTACCAAGCATGATATCCTTCTCCAGCCAATGGTTCCCTCTGACAAAATGACCAAAGTAGGTAAGATGAAGTCTGGCCATTCTCACTTCCAAGGAGCATTCTGGCTGTACTCCTTCCAGAACAGATTTGGTAGTCCTTTTAGCAGACCATGGTAGTCTTAGCATTCTTCTACAACACCACAACTCAAAAGCATCAAATCTTCTTCAGTCTTCCTTATTCATTGTCCAACTTTCACCTGCATAAGAGGCATTTGAAAATACCATGGCTTGGGTAAGGCACAGCTTAGTCTTCAAGGAGACATCTTTGTTCTTAATCACTTGAAATGGGTTTTTTGCAGCAGATTTGCCTAATGCAATGTCAGCTGATGTCTTGTCTGCTGCTCCCATTGGTGTTGATTGGAGAACCAAGTAATATGAAGTCCTTGACAACTTCAGTCTTTTCTGCATCCATCTTGAAGCTGTTTATTGGACCAGTTGAGAGGAGTTTTGTTTTCTTTATATTGAGATGTAATCCATACTGCAGAGTGTAGTCTTTAATCTTCATCAGTATGTGCTTCAAATCATCTTCACTTTCAGCAAGCAGAGTTGTGTCATCTTCATCTTGCAGGTTGTTAATGAGTCTTCGTCCAATCCTGATGGCACGCTGTTCTTCATTTCATCCAGCTTCTCGGATTATTTGCTCAGCATGCAGGTTGAATAAATATAGTGAAAGGCTACAACCTTGATGCACACCCTTCTTGATTTTGAACTATGCCATATCCCCTTTTTCTGTTTGAAGTACAGCCTCCTGATCTATGTACAGTTTCCTCATGAGTACATTCAAGAGTGGTGGAATTCCCATTCTTCTCAGTGTTATGCATAGTTTGTTATGATCCACACAGTCAAATCCTTTTGCATAGTCAATAAAACATAAGTAAACATCTTTCTGTAATTCTTTGCTTTCAGCTAAGATCCCTCTGACATCAGCAATGATATCCCTTGTTCTGTATCCTCTTCTAAATCCAGTTTTCATTTTTGGAAGCTCTCTTTCAGTATACTGCTTCAACCATTTTTGAATTATCTTCTGTTAGATTTTACTTGGATATGATAGTAATGATATTGATTCTGTGGGATCACTTTTCTTCGGAGTGGGTACAAACATGGATCTCTTCCAGTCAGTTGGCTGGGTAGCTGTCTTCCAAATCTCTTGGCATAGCCGAGTGAGTGCCTGTGGCACAGCATCCATTTGTTGAAACATCTCAGTGGGTATTCTGTCAACTCCTGGAGCCTTGTTCTTTGCCAATTCCTTCAGTGCAGTTTTGACTTCTTCCTTGAATATGATTGGTTCTTGATCATAGGTCACCTCCTGAAATGGATGAACATCGACCAATTCTTTTTGGTACAGTGACTCTGTGTATTGTGGTTCCATCTTATTTTGATGCTTCTTGCATCATTCAATATTTTGCCCATAGAATCTTTTGGTATTGCAATTTGAGGCTTAAATTTTTCCTCGATTCTTTCAGCTTGAGAAATGCTGAGTATGTTCTTCCTTTCTGGTTTTCTAACTCAGGTCTTTGCACATTTCATTATAGTAATAGGCTTTATCTGCTCAAGCTGCTCTTTGAAATCTTCTTTTCAGCTCTTTTGTCTTGTCATTACTTCCATTTGCTTCAGCTACTCTCTGCTCAAGAGCAAGTTACAGAGTCTTTTCTGACATCCATTTTGGTCTTTTCTTCCTTTCTTGTGTTTTTGATCACCTTTTGCTTTCTTCATGGAAGATGTTCTTGATTTCATCCCACAATTCCTCTGGACTTGGTCATTGGTGTTCAGTGTATCAAATGTATTCTTTAAATGGTCTCTAACTTCAGGAGGTAAGGGTGGTTGGAGAAGTTCCAACAGCTAAGGGAGACAAACTTGTCTGTCGGTTTGTCCCACTGTGGTTACGTGTTGCTGTGAGTCTTGAGGCTGTGCCACTGGTGTTTCAATCCAGTGGGGTGCACATGGTGCACAGGTATCAGCCTGACTTGCAGATGAGAAAGACGAGGAAGAAGGAAGAGGCATCCACTTCTCAAAGAATTGGCCGGGGAAAACCTTGTGAGTAGAAGAGAAATACTGTCTGATACATTACTGCACAACTTTATGAATAGTCCGGAAACATTGTCCAATATAGAGGAGGAAGATGAGTCACTTAGCATAGAAAGCTCTCAAAACAGGACTGGGCAAGAGCTGCGTTATCAGAGTAACATTAGCCTTACTCATATGGATAAGATAAAGCTTTTGACACCTCCATTTGCTGACGTGGCATCATTCAAATTGAGGAGAAACAGTGGCAAACATCCATTAATAATTGAGACATGGAATGTACGAAGTATGAATCTAAGAAAATTGGAAGTTGTCAAAAAGAAATGGAACACATAAAGATTAATATCCTAGGCATTAATGAGTTGAAATGGACTGGTTTTGGCCATTTTGAATCAGGCAAACATATGATCTACTCTGCTAGGAAGGACAGTTTAAAGAAGAATGGCGTGGCATTCATCATCACAAAGGATGTTCCAAGATCTGTCCTGAAGTACAGTGCTGTCAGTGATAAGATAATATCCATATGCCTATAAGGAAGACCCATTAATACAACTATTATTCAAATTTATGCCCCAACCACCAAAGCCAAAGATGAGGAAATTGAAGATTTTTATCAACTTCTGCAGTCTGAAATTGACTGAACATGCAATCAGTATGTGTTGATTATCACTGGTGACTGGAATGCAAAAGTTGGAAACAAAGATGAATCACTAGTAGTTGGAAAATTTGGCCTTGGTGACAGAACTACTGCTGATACTCGCATGGTAGAATTTTGCAAGACCAATGACTTATTCATTGCAAACACCATTTTTCACCAACATAAACGGCAGCTGTACACATGGACTTCACCAGATGGTACACAGAGTAATCAGATTGACTACATCTGTGGCAAGAGGGGATGGAAAAGCTCAATATCTTCAGCCAAAACCATGCCAGGAGCTGATTTTGAAACAGACCATCAACTTCTCATATGGAACTTCAACTTAAAGAAAATAAAAACAAGTCCACGAGAGCCAAAATATGATCTTGAGTATATCCCTCCTGAATTTAGAGACCATCTAAAGAACAGATTTGATGCACTGAGCACCAGTGACCAAAAATCAGAAGAATTGTGGGATGACATCAAGAGCATCATCCATGAAGAAAGCAAGAGGTCACTAAAAAGACAACAAAAGAAGAGAAGACCAAAACAGATGACAGAAGACACTCTGAAACTTGCCTTTGAGTGGAGAGTAGCTAAAGCAAATGGAAGAAATGACAGCATAAAAGAATTGAACCGAAGATT
>NW_006921823.1:1087501-1089857 GCF_000298275.1 Orycteropus afer afer
CTTGATTGTACTCATGAGGAACCTGTACCTTGACCAGGAGGCTGTCATTTGAACAGAACAAAGGGTCACTGCATGGTTTAAAATCAAGACGGGAGTGCCTCAGGGTTTTATCCTTTCCCCACACTTATTCAATCTATATGCTGAGGAAATAATCCAAGAAGCTGGACTATATGAAGAAAAACGTGGCATCAGGATTGGAGGAAGAATCATTAACAACCTGAGATATGCTGTCGATACAACTCTGCTTGCTGAATGTGAGAATGACTTGAGGCATTTACTGATGAAGATTGGAGAATACAGTGTGCAGTATGGATTATATCTCAATATAAAGAAAACAGAAATCCTCACAACTGGACCAATAAGGAGCATCATGATAAATGGAGAAAAGATTGAGGTTGTCAAAGAATTCATGTTGCTTGGTTCTACAGTTGACGCCGGTTGAAGCAGCAGTCAGGAGATTAGACGACATGTAGCACTGGGTAGGTCGGCTGTGAAGGAACTCTTTCAAGTGCTGAGAAGCAAGGATGTCTCCTTGAGGACTAAGGTGCGCCTGACACAAGCCATGATATTTCCAGTTGCCTCGTATGCATGTGAGAGCTGGGCAATGAATAAGGAAGACCGAAGAAGAGTTAATGCTTTTGAGTTGTGGTGCTGGCAAAGAATGCTGAAAGTACCTTGTACTGCTAAAAGAGGTAACAGATCTGTCGAGGAGGAAGTGCAGCCGAAATGCTTCTTGGAAGCAAGAATGGCCAGACTTTGTCTCATCTACTTTGGTCTTGTTGTCAGAAGGGACCATTCCCTGGAGAAGGATGTCATGCTTGGAAGGTGGAGGGTCGACGAAAGAGGGGAAGGCCTTTGACGAGATGGATTGACATGGTTGCTGCGACAATGGACTCATGTATAGCAAGGATCCTGGAGCTGGCATGGGATCGGACAGTGTTTTGTTCTGCTGTGCATGGGGTCGCTCTGAGTCGGAAATGACTCAGTGGCACCTAACAACAACTACTTGACGAGGGATATTATCACGGTCACATTTTGGCTGTCGTGGACTTGTTGTAATTGTCTTCAACTTCAATTTGAATGTGCATATGAGCATTTGATGGTCTCTTCCACAGTCAGCTTCTGGCCTTGTTTAGGCCGACAATACTGAACTTCCCCACCACCTCTTGCTACAGATGTAGTCAATCTGTGTATTTCATCTGGTGATGTCCATGTGTATAGTCATCACTTACATTGTTGTAAAAAGGTATTTACAATGAATAATTCGTTGCTTTGGAAAATTCTGTCATGTGATCTCCTGCGTTATTTCTATCTTCAAGGCCATATTTTCCAACTACCAGTAACTCTTATTGGTTTCCAACTTTTGCATTCTGGTCACCAGTGATAATCAACACATCTTGATTGCATGTTCGGTCAATTTCAGACTGCAGAAATTGTTATAAATCTTCAGTTTCCTTATCTTTGACTTTGGTGGTTGGCGCGTAAATTTGAATAATAGTAGTAGTAATGGGTCTTTCGTGTAGGTGTACGGATATTATCTTTTCACTGATAGCATTGTATTTCAGGACAGATCTTGAAACACTCTCTGTGACACTGAATGCCACATCATTCCTCTTTAATTTGTCATTTCCAGCATTGTAGATCATAGGGTTATCTGATTCAAAATGTCCAAAACTAGTCCATTTCAACTCAGTAATGCCTAGGATTATGGATCCTTATGTGTTTCATTTAATTTTTGACAACTTTCAGTGTTCCTAGATTCATATTTTTTACATTCCATGTTCCAATTATTAATGGATATTTGCATCTATTTCTACTCATTTTCATTCGTGCCACATCAGCCAATGGAGGTCCCAAAAGCTTTACTCTGTCCACATCGTTAAGGTCATCTCTACTTTGAGGAGTCAACTTTTCCCCAGTCAAATTTTGAGTGATTTTTTACTAGATTGGCTCATCTTCTGGCACTGTATCGGACAGTGTTTCATGGGTATTCATAAACTTTTCCATTAATATACCAGACAGTGTTTCACATCTACTTATACAGTTTTCACTGGCCAATTGTTTGAGAATTGGGTGGCCTCTTTCTTCTTCTGAGTCTGTCTTAGCCAGGATCATTCACTGAAACCTGCCCGCCATGTGAAACCCTGCTGTCATCTTGCAACATGGTGTTATAGCCTCTAGTCTCAAAACAATACGTAAGCACCATATGCTGATGAATTGACAGCCAAGTTCATCTCCTTTAGTGGTTCCTAAGCCTTCTACTTGTTGTTGTTATGTGCCGTCGAGTCGGCCCCGACTCATAGCGACCCCTCCTTGGGTTTCCGAGGCAGTATCACTACGGAAGTAGGATTGCCCA
>NW_006921823.1:1090217-1106968 GCF_000298275.1 Orycteropus afer afer
ATCCTACTTCCGTAGTGATACTGCCTCGGAAACCCAAGGAGGGGTCGCTATGAGTCGGGGCCGACTCGACGGCACATAACAACAACAACAAAGCCTTCTACACCTGCCTACCTTAGGCAACAGCCTTAAAATAGAGCTGCCCACAGGAGAAGACCAGCCACCAAGCCCCGGCCCACCTAACTCAGGCCTCAGCCTTAATATAGAGCCACACCCAAGCGAAAAGCAGCCTCCAAGCCCTGGGTCTACCTTCCTCAGGCCCCAGGCTTAATATAGAGCCACACCCAAGTGAAAAGCAACCTCCAAGCCTCTGGCCCACTTACCTCAGTCCCCGGCCTTAATATAGAGCCACAATCAAGTGACACACACATCCTTCCAAGACTAGGGCAAAGCAAAATCTATAGTGGGTCAGTGAATGTTGTTGCTATATTCAAGCGTGTGTGGATAGGAGGAGAAGAACTTCAAGCATATGGTCATAAGCCAAGTTCATATAAGAATCTGAGCTGGGCTCACCTGCCGTTCTGTCCAGGTGGAAGAGCTCACACCATTTTGGGTCTTGGAGGTACTGCCAGCATGTCTCTTCTTTAGGTCACTCTACTCACCTACCTGGTGCCCAGGAGCTACCCCAGTCTCCCGTGCTCTCCTCTTGGGTACTCTTTCTGCTCTGTTCCTGGGTTTATGCCTTTCTTTCTTTTCCACTGTGCTCTCCTTTCTTAGATATGATTTCATTTGTTTAACCACGTTTCAGGTGGATTTTTGAGAAAAAAGGTTCCTGAGAAATAAATTTGTTGAGATCATGACTTTTGAATAATACAAACAAAAGTTAGAATCTTTCCTTCCTGTATGCCCTTGAATTGTTCTTCACACCTTTTCTGTGGAAAGTACACTTTCAGAGTACCATCTTCTCACATCATTTCTTTATTTATACACTCGTTTCCTGGATGGAAACTGTTGTGCTTAGCCTGGTCTCCAAGAACTCTGCAATTCAACTCCAGCTGCCATGTGCAGACTTAGCACAAGTTACTCCTCCAAATGAGCCTTTCTTCTGCCTTTCTGGTTTGCTTACTGGCCTGTGTTTTTCATCTTGCCTCCACATCTGTGTGTATGTTTCTTTCTTTATTTGTAAGTCTGTGCATTTGCTGCTTTATTTATTTGTAAGATTCCTTAGTCTCAGTTTCAGGTTTGTTTGTGAGACTGTGGGGAGATGTGGCATGTGGAACGATGAGAGGGTTTGCTTCCTGGGGTTCAAATTTTTTAAATTTAGGGTAATATTCCTGCCAAATCAAACACCAGTTTGCAGTCTTTTCTCATCCTTGCCCTCCCTCCAGTGTCTGCTCCATGCTCTCTGTCTCATGGCAATCCCTTCCTAGTGGTGCGTAATGAGCCAATCCTGCACCACCGTGAGGCAGAGACATAGCAAGACTTTCCAACTCTGATGCCTAGCAATGTATTACCTGTGCCTGTTGTTTTCTGGCTGAGTGTTTACTGTTCTATGTTATTAAAGAACATATTTCCAGTGAAAGATCTGGCCTCTGTGCTTAGCTGCATACTAAGGAACCCTGACCACCCAAGAGCTGACATGGGGCTTTGTGTAAGCAGGGCAACTGGTGTTCATATGCACTAGGATGCTTGCAAATGGCTTGGAGTTCACTACTTGTGCTGACTTGTTTTTTGGTCAGTTGAAAGTGATTAAAATTCCTTTATTATTATTATTATTTTTATTTTATTGTGATTTGGGTGAAGATTTACAGAGCAAATTCACTTTCCATACAGCAGTTCATATACACTTTGTCTCATGACACTGATCACAGTTTACCACAGTGCAACAGCTCCCCTCCCATCTCCTCCCCACAGTTACCTTAAAATTCCTTTATTTTTATAATAAAGTATAAATAAGGTATCAGATCTTATTTTTGACTACAGGTAAATTTTTTTTATTTTTTATTTTTTCCCAAAAAAGGAGCTCTGATGGTGTAGTGCCTGAGTTATTTGACGACTAACCAGAAGGTTGGTGGTTCAAACTCACCAGCCACTCTGTGGAAGGAATCTACCTCCGTAAAGTTTTCCACCTTGGAAACCAAAAGGGGGTCTCTCTGAGTCGGGCTTGACAGCACCTAACAACAACATACATTTTATTGAGTTTGTACAGATGTTGTCAGAAGATTACTTCTGAGGTTATGTGCTATGAATAGTTGCACAGCTCATGGTAGAGGAGGGGTGCTCGTACACAAAGGGAAGCTGCCTCTATGGCCTGCTCCCTGAGCAGGTTTTCTTCTTTGAAAAATGTTTTCGATTGTTTCATGTTTAAAACATTCAAGCCATTTTCTCTTATAAATTTAATGTATGTATTTTTTTTTAATTTATTGTGATTTGGGTGAAACTTTACAGAGCAAATTTATCTTCCATATAGCAGTTCACATATACTTTGTCTCATGACATTAACTGTAATCTCCCACAGTGCAACAGCTCTCCTCCCACTTCCTCCCCATCACCACCTCTTCCCTATGTCCTTCCCTCCCATGTACTCCTGCCCCCTGAGCTAATGCATGTATTTTTAAATAACATTTTATTTTCTTATGCATTTCTGCTCTATTGTTTCCTAAGGTGAGAATTAATATTCTTTATTTTATAGGGAAGAAGAGTCCCTAGTAGAACAGTTTGTGTTTGAAGCCTTGGTTGTCTATATGGAAAGTCTGGCCTTAGCACATACAGATGACAAATCCTTGGGTATGTTTTATCGGGGCTTCTGTTTTTGTCCTGGTGGTTCTGCTTGCCTTAGGAATCTCTAAAGATTTTACTGTTCAAGGCTTAAGTTAAGCTTCAGTGATTCTCTCATAAGGTGTCATTTTCTTCTTTTTTCTCATCTTTTATTTGGGGTGATACATGTGAAGAGCAAATATGACCCTCTAGCAGTTGTATGTGGTTTGTAAAAGATTATTCCATGATCTCTTTCTCAAGAGACACTCACCACAGAGCCTTGGTGACATTAAGGTTTGACCCTTGATGGCTGGAGACCCTGGCCAGGGCATGTACAATTTTATTTGAGCAGGAAGTACTCATAGAGCTTGCCCATTTAGGCTCTACATGTCACAGTCACAAGTTGGGGCAGGAGAGGGAAAAGGCAAGCTGCTTGTCTGCTTGTCCACATTTTGGTTTCTGCTTACATTTTAAAAGATGGGCTGGGATGTGTCATCAATTAGGTTCATGGTCTACTCTGAACAAAAGTGCTTAAAACTTGGTACTTGCCATCAAGTAGCTCAAAATTACTTTGGTTATGTTGGCATGCTACATTGGTGAATTTACTCCACAAGGGAGACTTCACTTTTTCTGAAATCACTGCCATAATTTACAAACACAGAAGAAATCCTTTATTTGGTGCTGGGGACAGAGTAAGTTGTGTTAGGCTTCTCCATTCCAAGAGCCCTTGGCTTCAGAAGACTATTTTATGATTCCCATTCTTTTTCCCCTCCTAAAGTGCCTATATGATTAAACTGTAGCTTAACCCATCTTAGAAGAAAGGGAGACCAAGGAGCTTACACTCTTCAGTCATAGCCTTAAATTGAGGTACACAGGCTCTAGCTGGGCACATGGGTTATGTAATACCTGAAAGACCTCTTCCATCTCAGATTCATGGTATACTGGCTGTATCTGGCCAGTAAAGGGTATAGGCAGTATAGATTGTGGTCAGGCATGGTATTACTGTGTGTGTTCACATGCACGTTTTGCTTTCCATCTTACTGTCCTGCAGTCTTGTTTTGTTGTGGTTGTTTCGTGCCGTCAAGTCGGACCTGACTTGTAGCGACTCCCCCTTGGGTTTCCCAGGCAGGATCGTTACAGAAGTAGATTGCCCCATCTTCCTTCTGAGGAGTGGCTGGTGGGAAGTCTTGTTAGGGATGGGTTTTGTTTTTGGATATGCAGTGTAAATCATTTATTTAAATTTTGTTTTGTGGAAGAAAAAAAATATTAAATCTTTAGTAAAATTACCATTTTATTGCAAAGTAGAACAATACTGATACTTAATTTTTAATACTAATTAGTGATCTATCTTTTTTCAAAATATATTTTACCCTTGAGAACAGGCACAATCCAACAGTGTTGTGATGCCGTTGATCACCTACGGCACATCATTGAGAAGAAGCATGTTTCTTTAAACAAGGCAAAAAGACGGCGTTTGCCACGGTAGGTGATATTATTTGTTTTTCTTTTTTTTTAGGAAAAGTTGATTTTTATTTATTGTTGTAAAAAGTATGTATGGTACAGTGTTTGCCAGTTCAGTGTTTTTTATGTGTACAATTTCATCATTCATATTGTGCAAGCATCACTGGCATCCTTTGCCAAATTCTTCATCACCATAAATAGATAATCAATGCTTTCTAAACAATGATTCTCTCTTTTCTCCTCCCTCTAGCCCCTGGTAACTCTTTTACATTTTACTTATTTATTTAAACATAGAATGAATTCCCAGCTAATAAAGGACAATTTGAGAGGATATGTGGCTAGATAAAGAATTAATTTCGTAAACAAGGAACGTGTGGAAGTATGAAGAGTCTGTTTTCCAAAGAAGCTAAAAAGCTTTATGTTTGAAATGCTTAGTTTAGGGTATAAATATGATGCTGGTAAGGATAGTAGATAAATTTGACAATAAGTTTTGTAACTGAGACATTTTATTTTACCTACACTGGTTGTGAATAAAGGAGCTCTGGTGGTGTAGTGTCAAGGCATTTGACTACTAAACAGAAGTCCGGTGGTTTAAACCCACCAGCCATTCCATGGAAGGAAGAGCAAGTCAATCTGCTTCTGTAAAGATTTACTTCTTTGGAAACCCAAAGAGGGTCGCTATGAGTTGGAATCAATTTGATTGCAGTGAAATTGATGTGGAATTACTTGACTAGAACATGTATAAACTGCTGTGCAATAAATTTTGCCAAATATGACCTAAAATGTCGAGGTGCAGATATGTCAGAATAGTAAGGGTTTGGCAGACATGGACTTTTAGAAGGACTTTCAGAAGCTGCTCTGAGTACAGTTCCTGGGTATTGAGCAGGGTTCTTGACCTCCCCCTCATCTCTACCCCACAGGTTCTTGTCATAGCAATGCTATGTGTCAACCTTGCTAGTCTTTGGAGGGGACTGGGTAATTCTGGTGTCTGTGTGGTAGGCTCTCCTGGGAGAAGCACTGTTTTATATATACTGAATTTGACATTTTCATGAGAAAAGTGTCTTTTATTTTAAAATTGATTCTATTATTAAGTTATGACATCTTTTTATATGCTTTGTTCTCAAATTTGAGTCTGCACCAGAGTCACCTGCATGTCTAGTTACAGCACAGATGCTGGGCCCACCCTTGATATCTCTGCTTCAGTAGGTCTGGGGTGTGTGTGTGTGTGTGTGTGTGTGTGTGTGTGAGATACGTGCTATGTGCCATCGAGTTGAACCCGACTCATAGCGCCCCCTCCTTGGGTTTCTGAGGCTGTGAGGCTGTATCAGTTCAGAAGTAGATTGCCCAATCTTCCTTCCGAGGAGTGGCTGGTGGGTTTGAACTGCCAGCCTTCTGGTTAGCAGTCAAGTGCCTTAGGCACTACACTACCAGAATTCCTAGGTCTGGGGTAGGGCCTGAAAACATGGATTTCTAACAAGCTTATGGGTGATACTAATGCAGCTGGTTCAGAGACCATACTTTGAGGACCACTGGTTTAGATCTTAAACCTCATTTTGTTTTTAGATACATTGTAAGGGAAACATGAAAACACTTAGTGATATTCTTTTAAGAAATACTTTTAAATATTTTGATGAGAAATGAAATAAAAAAATGAAGACAAGCAACATTTAAGACCTGTTTAAACTGTGACACTTTTATTGTATTCTAATGATACTATATTAAAAATAAATTGGATGACTTTTCATGAAATGTCTACACATAACCAGTTTGTTATTAAGTTTATGATTTCTAGATTTCTTTGGTAAGCTGAATGATTAATGTTGGGAGTGTATTAGTTACATTATATTATCTCTTCACAGAGGATTCCCTCCTGCATCTTCACTGTGCTTGCTAGATCTGGTCCGGTGGCTTTTAACCCACTGTGGAAGGCCCCAGATGGAGTGTCGGCACAAATCAATAGAGCTTTTTTATAAATTTGTTCCTTTATTACCAGGTATGGTGATTCTTGTGTCTATGAAATGATGGTTTTCAATTTTACCCGTACTGTAGAGATACCGACTTATTTAAAAGTTGGTTATTTCATTATATAAATGAATATAGTGAATAATTTGGTTTTAATAAATACAAAATATAACTATGTTTAGCAATAATTACTGATCATTTTTATGGCACATGATAAATTATGGCTGTACATTGCTCCAAAGATTTATGGAAGAAAAGAATAATACTATTTTGATGTCAGTCAAATACTACGAAGAAATAAATACAGAATTTCTAAGTACAGTTTTTTCTTTACCACCTTCTACATTTTTCCTTTTCTGACTCATTTAAAAGAAGGCAAGATGACTTGGGTGATCATTGCAATTTATACAGTACTTAACTAAGATTTAGAATATTAAATTAATGAAATGAATTAATGAAATATCAGTTATGCTATTTCAGCATGTACTTACTAAGAAATTGCTAGATTTTAAATCTGAGTCATCTGAGATCATTATGATATTAAAAGAAACCTGTTCAATAAATATTGCTCTAAACCTTTAAACTGTACTTATTGGCTGAAATAATTACTAGTTTTCTCAGGAATTACTGCATTGCTCTATTTTCTCCATTAAACTCAAATCCAAATATCATTTCTTAGACACGAGTACATTCTGCTCGCGGACTGAAGTGGCTTCTGCTGCCCCTTGGTGCTCCATAGGTGCCACCCTTAGATGTGATATATGATATTCCAGATGGTCTAAATGAGCAGGGTTATAAGGTCTTTAGCATCAGTGCCTTAAAAAAAAAAACATGATAATGGGCCATTTCTCTTTAGAGAATGAGATAGAACCCTACCTTTTAGAACAAGAGGAAAAAAATTACTTCACTAATCCTTCTAAGGGAGCTCTGGTGGTGTAGTGCCTAAGGCATCTGACTGCTCACCAGGAGGCTGGCAGTTCAAACCTATCAGCCACTCCTTGGAAGGAAGATTGGGCAATCTACTTCCATAGTGATACTGCTTCAGAAACCCAAGGAGGGGTGGCTATGAGTCGAAATCGACTCAGTGGCAGTGAGTTTGGTTCTTATCATTCTAAAACTTTGAAGGATTCCAGATTTTGTTATATTATAGAATACACGGTGGAAAGAAGGTTGGGCAATCTATTTACTTAGTGATACTGCCTTAGAAACAAAAGGAGGGGTCGCTATGAGTTGAGTCAACTAGACGGCACATAACAACAACAATAATATTAGTAGTATACTATGGTGGCATGGGAGGTAAGGCATTTGCCTACTAATCAGGTTGGTGGCTCAGACCCACCAGCTGCTCTGCAGTAGGAAGATGAGGTAATCAGAGTCTTGGAAACCCAGTGGGGTTGCTGTGAGTTGGAATTGACTCAATGGCAGTGGGTATGTATATACTAATACATGCTATGTGTTATATATACCATACAAGTGTAAGAGTCTCTTGGTGGCACAAATGATTAATTGTTTGACTACGGGCCATAAAGTTGACACTTTGAAACCACCCATAGGTGCCTTGGAAGACAGAACTGATAATCTACTCATAAAGATTTGTTTTGTCAATTGCTGTTAATTCAGTTCTAATTCATGGTGACTCCATATGTGCAGAGTAGAACTGTGTTCAATAGGGTTTTCAATGCTGTGACCTTTCAAAAGAAGATCATCAGGCCTGTCTTGTGAGACACTTGTGATAGTTGGACCTCTGTGTCAACTTGGCTGGACCACAATTCTGTGTGGTTTAAGCAGTTGTGATGTGGGTTATTCACATGATGGGATCAAATGTATATGTTTTGAGCAGCTAATCCGTTGAAAGGGAGTTTCCCTAGGGGTGTGGCCTCCTTCTAATGTATGTATGGACGTCCTGGGAAAAGAGACACTTTTCTGTGGTTTGGGATCCTATTGTGCTGTCTACAACTGTCCGTGAGCAAACAATCCACCATTTGGCCTGGAGGTCTTGGATTCATAATTAATTGGAGTCAACAGTGAGTATACTACCGGCGAACTCTCAGCTCATTGGTCCTTGCAGCTTCTTGAGTCGGGAAAAGCTTCCAGTTTGATGTTTGATCCAAGAACTTGGGACTTGCCAGCTTCTATAAGTATGTGAGACATTTTCCTAAGATAAATTTCCCTCTCTCTATATATAAAGAAGTTTTACTGTTTTTGTTTCTCTAGAGAACCCAGCCTTACACATTTGGTACTGAGAGTGGTTCTAGACAGAGAAAATCATAAGGATGGGCTTCCTAAACTGGTTCTCATCGATTCTGTTTTGATTCTCCAATTTCATTAATCATAAAAGTACTGGTGACTCTGCCTCCATTATTAAAGAGGGCCCTGTTAATCTGTGGTTTGAGGTGGCAACATTAATATGCAAAATAGTATTGCTTATAGATCAGGTATTTTCGAGAAGTGAAGTTCTGGGTGATTGCGTATTGATACTTCTCTGCAGTTTTGTCAGCATGAGAGGTATAAGGTAGTTGGTTGGTCCTCCTTACACTAAACAAAGTGGTGAAAGAGCGAGATTAGTTCATGGGCCACATGAAAAACCTCAGTGTTTCCAGTTGTGCTCTGAAAGAAAGCCTTGTTTCTTCTAGTAACAGAGCTGACACTGCCAAAAACCAAACCAAAGTCTTATTGTAGGGTGGCTGAATTACAACACCAGTTGAATTGCCAACCCAGAATGATTTCTGAAGTTAAAGTGAGGGCATTGATTGGGAAAAAAAATGGGATGCTAAAACCTGGAATGCGGACATATGGGCAGGCATTCAGGAAGATGAGGATATGGATCCTGTACATTCTGCTGAATCCCTCCCACCTGAAGGGATTACTGTAAGACCATCATCCTTCCCATCTCAGTTTGATGGGATTAACCTAGTTGTTCCTGCTGGGTCATTGACTGAGGTAGATGCCATGGAAGACATTGTAGAATGTTCTCAGGAACTTCTTCAACCACCTGTTGTTGCTGCTACACCTATAACAATTAAAACAAGTCCATGAGAGCCAAAATATGATCTTGAATATATCCCTCCTGAATTTAGAGACCATCTAAAGAATAGATTTGATGCATTGAATACCAATGACTGGAAACCAGAAGAATTGTGGGATGACATCAAGAGCATCATCCATGAAGAAAGCAAGAGGTCACTAAAAAGACAACAAAAGAAGAGAAGACCAAAACGGATGACAGAAGACACTCTGAAACTTGCCTTTGAGCGGAGAGTAGCTAAAGCAAATGGAAGAGATGACAGCATAAAAGAATTGAACCGAAGATTTCAAAGAGCAGCTCGAGAAGACAAAGCCAATTACTATAATGAAATGTTCAAAGCCCTGGAGTTAGAAAACCAAAAGGGAAGAACATGCTTGGCATTTCTCAAGCTGAAAGGATTAAGGAAAAAATTTAACCCTCGAGTTGCAATATTGAAAGATTCTAAGGGCAAAATATTGAATGATGCAGGGAATATCAAAAGAAGATGGAAAAAATACAGAGTCACTGTAGCAAAAAGAACTGGTTGATCTTTATCCATTTCAGGATGTGGCACATGATCTAAAACCAATGGTATTGCAGGAGGAAGTCGAAGCTGCAATGAAGGAATTGGCGAAGAACAAGCCTCTGAGAATTGACGGAATACCCATTGAGATATTTCAACAAACAAATGTCACACTGGATGCACTCCCTCAGTTATGCCAAGAGATTTGGAAGACAGCTACCTGGCCAGCTGCCTGGAAGAGATCCATATTTGTGCCCATTCCTAAGAAAGGTGACCCCACAGAATGTGAAAATTATCGAACAGTATCATTAATATCGCACACAAGGAAGATCTTACTGAAAATAATTCAAAAACTTGCAGCAGTATATTGATAGAGAATTTTCAGAGGTGTAAGCTGGATTCAGAAGAGGATGTAGAACAAGGGATATCATAGCTGCTGTCAGATGGATCTTGGCTCAAGGCAAAGAATATCAGAAATATGTTTACTTGTGCTTTATTGACTATGCAAAGGCATTTGATTATGAGGATCATGACAAATTATGGATAACATTGAGAAGAATGGGAATTCCTGAACACTTGATTGTATTCATGAGGAACTGTACCTTGACCAGGAGGCTGTCGTTCAAATGGGGACACTGCATGGTTTAAAATCAGGAAGAGATTGTGTCAGGGTTATATCTTTTACCCATACTTACTCAATCTATATGCTGAGCAAATAATCTGAGAAGCTGGACTATATGAAGAAAAATGTGGTGTCAGGATTGGAGGAAGAATCATTAACAATCTGAGATACGCGGATGATACAAGTTTACTTGCTGAAAGTGAGGATGACTTGAGACACTTACTGATGAAGATTGAGGTACACAGTCTGCAGTGTGGATTACATCTCAGTATAAAGAAGACAAAAATCCTCACAACTGGACCAATAAGCAGCATCATGATAAACGGAGAAAAGGTTGAGGTTGTCAAAGAATTTACATTGCTTGGTTCTACAATTGATGCCATTGGAAACAGCAGTCACGACATTAGATGATGTGTAGCACTGGGCAGGTCAGATGCAAAGGAACTCTTTCAAGTGCTGAGGAACAAGGATGTCTCCTTGAGGCCTAAGTTGCACCTGACACAGGCCATGATATTTACAATATACTTGTGTGCATGTGAGAGCTGGACAATGAATAAGGAAGACTGAAGAAGAGAAAGCTTTTGAGTTGTGGTGCTGCCGAAGAATTCGGAAGGTATCATGGACTGCCAAGAGAACTAACAGATCGGTCCTGGAGGAAGTGCGGCCGAGATGCTCCTTGGAAGCGAGGATAGCCAGACTTTGTCTCACTTACTTCAGTCATGTTGTCAGAGGGGACCATTCCCTAGAGAAGGATGTCATGCTTGGTAAGGTGGAGGGTCGACGAAAAAGGGGAAGGCCTTCGATGAGTTGGATTGACATGGTGGCTGCGACAACAGGCTCAAGTATAGCAAGGATCATGGAGCTGGCGTGGGATCAGGCGGTGTTTCATTCTACTGAGCATGGGGTTGATATGAATCAGAAGTTACTTGACGGCACCTAACGACAACAGCAACAGACCTATAACTAATGTTAGGTCCAAGCGAGCCCCAAAAGGTTAAATACAAAGTGTGACTGAGGAGGTGGTACTCTATACCTGAAAAGACCTACTTGATTTTGCTAATATGTATAGAAAGAAACCTGGAGAGTATGCATAGGAATGGCTACGGAGCGTGTGGGATAATGGTGCAGGGAATGTAACATTGGATCAGTCTGAGTTTGTTGATTTAGGCCCACCGACTCTTCATTCATGGTTTCAGTTCAAGAGGTTAGGAAAGCATCTGATTGTTTATTTGGTTGGCTTACTGAAGCATGGATTATGTGGCGGCCTGCCTTAAGTCAAGTTGACGTACCAGAACTGCGTTGGTATAATGTAGAAGAAGGTATCCAGATGCCTAGGGAAATTGGCATGTTACAATGGAGTTATCAGATTTGGCCCCTAGAGCCAGAAACAGAGAGTCCAGAGGACACTCCCTTCACCATCATGGTGAGGAACAAACTTGTGAAGGGAGCCCCACCATCCTTGAAGACTGCTATGATGGCTATTTTATTTAAGCTGGATTTGACACTGGGAACTGCCCGAATTGAACTAAGACACTTAACTGTGATGGGGCAAGTGGCAGAAGTTAATTGACAAAGACAAGGTGGGCGTGGTTACACTAATGGACAGTAGAGTCAAAACAGTAATAAAAATACTCTTATTCCTGTGAAATTATGGCATTGGCTACTTAGGCATGGTGTTCTTAAGAGTGAAATACATAGCAAACTCACTAAATATTTACTTGATCTGTATAGACAGAATAATTGTAAGTCACATGAACAGCAGTCTAGAATTGCCAGGATACAGAGTCACAGCCTTTCAGTCAATTTCCAGACTAGAGTCAGTTTATAGACCCACAACCCCTTGAATGAAGGGGAGACCAGGTCCCCTTTAGGAAGGACCTCACTACATTGCCAAAAATTTATAATGTCAGTCTTTCTCCTAGCCTTCCCCAAAGGGATCTGAGGCCTTTTACAAGAGTGACTATTCATTAGGGAAAAAAATAATCAGACTTTTTGGGAATTAATGGACAATAGCTCTGAACTGAAACTAATTCCAGGAGACTCAAAATGTCATTGTGGCCTACCAGTCAGAGTGAGGACATTTGGTGGTCAAGTTATTAATGGAGTCTTAGCTTAGTGTGTCTCACAGTGGCTCCAGTGGGTCCCC
Source organism: Orycteropus afer afer (assembly GCF_000298275.1). Classification (NCBI taxonomy): domain Eukaryota; kingdom Metazoa; phylum Chordata; class Mammalia; order Tubulidentata; family Orycteropodidae; genus Orycteropus; species Orycteropus afer. The sequence continues at coordinate 1,102,630 of NW_006921823.1, forward strand.
AAACCCATCCTGTGGTGATTTCCCCTGTTCCAGAATACAAGATTGGAAGAGATATACGGAGCAATTAGCAAAATTCCCTCATTGGTTCCCTGACATGTGGAGTAAGGGCTATTATGGTAGAAAAAGCCAAGTGGAAGCCATTAGAACTGTCTCTACCTAGAAAAAAAAAAAAAAAGCAAAACTAATGCCACATCCTTGGAGGGGTTGCAGATATTACTGCCACCATCAAGGACTTGAAGGGTACAGGGGTGGAGATTCCCATCACATCCACATGTAATTTGCCTTTTTGGCCTGTGCAAAAAACAGATAGATCTTGGTGAGTGACAGTAGACTCCAGTCGTTCAAGTGGTGACTCTAGTTGCAGCTGCTATTCCTGATATGATTTCATTGCTTGATCAAATTAGTACATTCCCTGGTACTTGGTATGCAGCTATTGATCTGGCCAATGCCTTTTTCTCCCTATCAATTTCAAAGGACCATCAGAAATAGTTCGCCTTTAGTTGGAAAGTCCATCAATATACTTGCACAGTGCTTCTCCAGGGATATATAAACTCCCCAGCACTATGTCGTAATTTAGTTCATAGGGACCTTGATCACCTTTCTCTTCCACAACACAGCACACTGGTTCATTATATTGATGATTTTATGCTGATTGGATCTATTAAGGAAGAAGTATTGATCACTCTAGACTTGTTGGTGAGACACCAGAATGCTAGAGGGTGAGACATTAACCCGACAGAAATTCAGGAACCTTCCACTTCAGTGAAATTTCTAGGGGACCAGTGGTGTGGGTCATGTCGAGATATTCATATTAAAGTGAAGGACAAGTTACTCTATTTGGCTTTTCCTTCAGCTAAAAAGGGGGCACAACGTCTGGTGGGCCTCTTTGGATTTTGGAGGCAACATCCCTCATTTGGGTGTGTTGCTTTGTCCTATTTCTCAAGTTACTTGGAAAGCTGCTAATTTTGAGTGGGCCCAGAACAACAGAAGGCTCTGTAACAGGTTCAGGGTGCCGTCCAAGCTACTCTGCCACGTGGCCCATATGATCCAGCTGATCCAGTGGTCCTTGAAGTGTCTGTAGCAGATAGAGTTGCTGTTTGGAGTCTTTGGCAGGTTCCTATTGGTGAATCACAATGTAGACCCATGGGATTTTGGAATAAATCCCTGTTATTCTCTGGAGATAAGTACTCTCCTTTCAAGAAACAGCTTTCGGCTTATTACTGGGCTTTAGTAAAGACTAAACATGGACTACCAAGTCACCATGAGGCCTGATCTGCCCATCATGAAATGAGTGTTGTCTGACCCACAGAGTCATAAAGTTGGACATGCAGAGCAGTACTCCATCTTTAAATGGAAATGGTATATCAGAGATCAGGCTCAAGCAGGACCTGAAGGCACAAGTAAGTTTCATGAAGAAGTGGCCCAAATGCCTATGATCTCCACTCCAATCACAGTACCTTCCCTCTCCCAATCTGCACCTATGGCCTCATGGAGAGTTCCTTATGATTAATTGACTTAGGAAGAGAAAACTCATATCTGATACACATATGGTTCTGTATGATATGCAGGCATCACTTGAAAGTGGACAGCAGTGGCACTGCAGCCCCTTTCTAGAAATTCACTGAAGGAGAGTGGTGAAGGGAAATCCTCCCAATGGGCAGAACTTTGAGCTGTGCTTCTGGCTCTTCACTTTGCATGGAACAAATTATGGCCAAATGTTAGATTGTATATGGATTCATGGATGTAGCCAGTGGTTTGACTGGATGATCTGGGACTTGGAAGGAGCATGACTGGTAAATTGGTGACAAGGAGTTATGGGGAATAGGTATGTGGATAGGTCTCTCTGACTGGGCCAAAGGAGTGAAGATATTTGAGTTGCATATGAATGCCCACCAAAACTTCGGCCATGGAGGACTTTAACAATCAAGCGGATAGGATGACACATTCTGTGGAAACCAGCCATCCTTTTCCCCCAGCTACTCTTGTCATTGCCCAATGGGCTCATGAACAGAATGGCCATGGTGGGAGGGATGGAGGTTATGCATGGGCTCAGCAACATGGGCTTCCCCTTACCATGGCTGATTCTTCTGTTGCCACTGCTGAGTGCCCAATCTGCCAGCATCAGAGACCAACACTGAGTCTGTGATATGAACCATTCCTTGTGGTGATCAGCCAGCAACCTGGTGGCAAGTTGATTATGTTGGACCACTTCCATCATGGAAAGGACAGCGTTTTGTTCTTACTGGAATAGATACTTATTCTGGATATGGATTTGCCTTCCCTGCACATAATGCTTCTACCAAACTACCATCCATAGCCTTACAGAATGCCTTATCCACCATCATGGTATTCCACACAGCATTACTTTGGATCAAGGGATTCACTTCACAGGAAATGTAGTGCAGGAGTGGGCCTGTGCTCACAGAATTTACTGGTCTCACTATGTTTCCTTTCATCTTGAAGCAGCTGGCTTGATAGAACGAATGAATGATCTACTAGAAACACAACTATGGCGCCAGCTAGGTGGCGATACCTTGAAGAGTTGGGACAATGTTCTCAGGAGGCTGTTTATGCTCTAAACCAGTGTCCAGTATATGGTGCTGTTTCCAATAGCCAGGATTCACGGGTCCAGGAACTAAGGGGTAAAAATGGGAGTGTTACCATTCACTATTACCCCTAGTGACCCACTCAAAAAATTTTTGCTTACTGTCCCTGCTACTCTGTGCTCTGTGGGTCTGGAGATCTTAGTCCCAAAAGGAAGAACACTTCCACCTGGAGGCACAATGTTGATTGCATTGAATGGAAAATTAAGAATGGCACTCAGCCAATTTGGCTTCCTCATGCCTCTGGATCAACAGACAAAGAAGGGTATTACTGTACTGTGTGGGATAATAGATCTTGATTACCAGGAAGAAATTGGATTGACATTACATAATGGAGGTAAAGAAGAATATGTCTGGAATACAGGAGATTCTTTAGGGTCTCTTAGTATTTAGTACGTCTCCATATCCTGTGATTAAAGTCAATGGAAAATTACAGCAACCCAATTCTTGTATGACTACTGATGGCCCAGACCCTTGAGGAATGAAGGTTTTGGTCACCCCAGCAGGGAAAGAACCACGAGCGAACAGCTGAGGTTCTTGCTGAAGGCAAGGGAAATATCCAATGTGTGGTTGAAGAAGGTAGTCTTTAATATCAGCTATGACCATGTGACCAGTTGCAGAAACAAGGACTGTGATTGTTAAATTTCTTCATTGTACGTGTCCATGAAATATTTTTGTTTCCTATGAAATGTAAATGGGGTTGATGTATTTTGGTTGTTTGCGTGTTCGTTTATCATGTTAGGCACAAATATGACTTTATAACTGTCTTTATTTAGACTGTATATATGGTTAAGAAGATGTGTGCAACTGTCAAGTTGACAAGGGGTGGACTGTGATAGTTGGAGTTGTGTGTCTACTTGGCTGGACCAGAATTTGGGAGTGGTTTAAGCAGTTTTCATGTGGGTTATTCCCATGATGAGATCGGATGTATATGTTTTGAGCAGGCAATCCATTGAAAGGGGTTTCCCTAGAGGTGTGGCCTGCTTCCAATGTATTTATGGACATCCTGGGAAAAAGAGACACTTTTCTGTGTATTGGGATCCTGTTGTGCTGCCTACAACTGTGAGCGAACAGTGGTAGCCGGGCACCATCTAGTTCTTCTGGTGTCATAGTTGTATAGGCTGCAGATTGCATGGTGTACCAGTCACCAGGACTAATTGTTTCCATGAATTTTGGTTTTCTTCATTCTTCTTGGCTCTGGATGAGGAGAGACCCATTGTTGCATCTAGATGGCAGCTTGCAAATTTAAAAGATCCAAGTTGCTCCTTGCCAAAGTAGGAGGGGGAACAACGTTTTGTATGGTATGTTATGCCAATTGAGCTTGATGTCCCCTGCAACTATGGTCCCAAGCCCGCAGGTTCAACTACTCGGTTCCTGTGGGTAGCTGGCTGTGACCAAGCAGTGACCACAACCTTGCCCTTTGTCAGCTCTACTATACGCCTGGGAATTCTGATCATTCACATGAACTTACAGGACCATTGTCTGCCAACCCTATATATGTTCTTGGATACACTCCCCATTTCATAGATATACTTAATCATTTAGCCTGTCCACCCATCTATCCATCCGTATACCCATGTTTGCCTTCACTGACAACGCTGTACTGTATGTATGAAAGGGTTCATGTTTGTTGTCTGTACCTCCCATGTACCTCTCTATGTCTTTCTCATCCTCAGTGCTGCCATATTGGTTACTCACATTTGGTACATTGCCCTTCTCTTCACCCAAATCAATAC
>NW_006921823.1:1108912-1112890 GCF_000298275.1 Orycteropus afer afer
TCAGTCTCTCTCCCTTGAGAATAATGTTGGCTGTTGGTTTTGCATAGATGCCCTTTATTATGTTGAGGAATGTCCCTTCTATTCCTATTTTCTTGAGAGTTTTGATCAGGAATGGGTGTTGGATTTTATCAGATGCCTTTTCTGCATCAATTGATATGACCATGTGGTTCTTCTCTTTGTTTTATTTATGTGGTGAATGACATTGATTGTTTTTCTAATGTTGAACCATCCCTGCATACCTGATATGAACCCTACTTGGTCATGATGAATGATCTTCTTGATAAGTTGTTGAAATCTATTGGGTAGGATTTTGTTGAAGATTTTTGCATCTATATTCTTGATGGATATTGGTCTGTAGTTTTCCTTTTGAGTGATGCCTTTTCCTGGTTTTGGGATGAAGGTTATGCTTGCTTCATAAAATGAGTTAGGGAGGATTCTGTCCTTTTCTTTGTTTTGGAATAGTTTGAGTAGGATTGATATCAGTTCTTCCCTGACAGTTTGGTAGAATTCTCTGGTGTAACCGTCTGGGCCAGGACCTTTTTTGGTTGGTTATTTTTGATGACTTGTCAATTTCTTCTTTTGTTTTGGATCTGTTCAACTTTTCCGTATCAATCTGTGTTAGTTTAGGTATGTGGTGTGTTTCTAAAAATCTTTCCATTTCTTCCAGATTTTCAAATTTGTTGGAGTACAGTTCTTCATAGTATCCTGATATTATCCTTTTCATATCAGTTGGATATGTTGTGATGGTGCCCATTTCATTTCCTATTTGTGTTATTTGTATCCTCTCCCTCTTTTCCTTTGTTTAATTTGCCAGTGGTTTGTCAATTTTATTAATCTTTTCAAAAAACCAACTTCTCATCTTGGTAATGTTTTCTGTTGTCTTTCTCTTTTTTGTTTCATTTATTTCAGCTCGAATCTTGATTATTTTCTTTCTTCCGGTGACTGTAAGCTTTTCTTGTTGTGCTTTGTCTGATTTTTGGAAATGTTGGTTTAAAGTGTTGATTTTGGCTCTTCTTTTTTGATGTGTGCACTTATTATTATAAATTGGACTCTGATCACTGCTTTTGCTGTGTCCCATTGATTTTGGTATGTTGTGTTTTCATTCTCATTTGATTTGTGGAATTATTTCACTTTTTATTTCTTCTCTTACCCAGTTTTTCTTAAGAAGGGTGTTGTTCAGATTCCATGTGTTTTCTTTTTTTCCGTTGATCTTCCTAGTGTGGATTTCTAATTTGATAGCATTGTGATGTGAGAAGATGCTTTGCAGTATTTCAATGATTTTAAATTCATGAAGGCTTGCTTTATGGTGTACCATAAGGTCTGTCATGGAAAATGTTCCATGTGCAATGGAAAAGAATGTATATTGTGCTGTTTTTGGGTGAAGTGCTCTGTAGATGTCTAAAGGTCAATTTGGTGGATTGTATTGTTTAGCTCTTTTGCATGTTTGTTGAGTTTCTTTCCAGTTGTTCTTTCTTTCCATTTGTTTTGTCTTTCATTGAAAGTGGTGCCTTACAGTATCCTACCATGACTATTGAGTCATCTATTTGGGTTTTCAACTCTTTTAAAGTCTGATTTATGTATTTTGGGGCTTATCATTGGTTCAATAGATATTTATTATGGTTATATCTCCTTGTTAAGTTGATCCTTTAATCATTATATTATGTCCTTCCTTGTCTTGTATGGTGGTTTTGTCTTAAAGTCAGTTTGATCAGAAGTTAATATTGCCACTCCTGCCCTCTTGTGGTTGTCATTTGCTTGATATATCTTTTTCCAGCCCTTAATTTTAGTCTATTTTTGTTTTTGTCTCTAAGGTTTGTAGACAGCACATGTTAATGAATCGTGTTATCATTTCAATTGTTGCTGTTGTTTTAGTATTTGCTGAACATTTGTACTTGTTCTCTTTTTTATTGTGATTTGAAGGTTTATCATTTTTCTTTGAGATTACCCTGTGATTTATAATATTTTCCCTGAGTTTAGAATAGTCCATTCTATCTTGGAACTCTCTTAACTTCTTCACCCTTTAGAAGTTCTGTAACTACACAGAATTTTCCCTCTTTTTGGTTTGTAGTTGTCCTCATTTGCCAATTGAAGTCTCTGGTTGTCTTTTTACAATCTTGTAAGCTTATTTTACTTTGGATTTGTCCATAGCCGTTGTTTCTGGGTTATGTCATCTTGTGTATTGATGGTCAGTTGTTGTTTTCTACTTTTGGTTCTCTATTTAAAGGACTTCCTTTAGTATTTCTTGTACGGTTGGTCTAGTTTTAACAAATTCCCTTAGTTTCTGCTTATCTGGAAATCTCCTAATTTCACCAGCATATTTGAGGGACAGTTTTGCCAGGTATATAATTTTTGGTTGAAAATTTTCCCTTCCAGGGTTTTATGTGTACCTTCCCATTGCCCTATCCGTTGCATGGTTTCTGCTGAGAAATTAGAGCTTATTTTTACTGGTTGTCCTTTGTAAATATCTTTTTCCCATGCTGCTTTAACTTTTCTCTCTTTGTTTTTGATGAGTTTGATGATGATATGTCTTGATGATTTTGTTTTGGGTTCTATTCTATTTGGGGTTCATTGGACTTTGTGAATGGATATATTCTCATCTTTCAGCGTATCAGGGAAGTTCTCTTCCAACAAATTGGATAATTTTCTCAGTGGTTTTATTTTTCTCTTCCTGTTCTGAAATTCCAGTGACACCTAGGAGATTCCTTTGATGGTATCCCACATGATCCTTATGCTTTGTTCATTTTGTTTTGGTCTTTTTTCTGATTTATCCCTTTCCAAAGAAGTATTGAAGTATTTGTTTTCAGTCTCATTAATTCTGTCTTACATTGCATCAATTCTACTCCTTTGCCTTTTCAACATTTTATCTATTTCTGACAATTTAGTATTAACCTTTCGGACTTTTAAGTGCAGTTTTTGAATCTTTTCTAAGTTTTCATTTATTTTGTCATTTTGTTCTTGTATTTTCTTCCAAAATTCTTCTAGAGATTTGTCTGAATTTTCCTTGATACATCTTTCAGTCCTTTGAAGACACCAAATTATAGTTATTTTGAATTACTCATTAGGGATTTCCAATGCTCTTTCTTCCTCAGGGATGTGTTCTGGGTCTTATCCTGCTTCTTTGTTTCTGCCCCTTTATCTTGCTTCTTTGTGTGGACTGTGATGGTCTGTTGTCTCCAATACATTGTTATGTTGTTGTATTTAGGTCTCTGTTAACTGTTTTTGAAGAGCAGCTAATGGTGAGTCAGGCTCTTCTTGGTGGTTGTTTGTCATAGGACCATTGGTGGAGAAGGAAGAGGTGACTCTCACTCAGTAAGTTAGTTTGCAGGAGGTGTGGGTGTAGTAGTGTCTTATGGGGACTGTTGCCGTCTCCCACTCAGTTAGAGAAAAATAACAATTGAATAACCATCAAAAAAGTAAAATCAAGTAGACAAAAACGCACTGTGTAATCACACAGGAACAGTAACCAAAAAAGAGAAAAGGGAAAAAAGTAAAAACAGAGCAACACAAAAATCACTGTAATATCTGGGGAGAGGGCAATAAGAGAATAGAATAATGGAGAAAAAAATGGGAAAAATGTAAAAAGAAAAAACAGAATGGGGTTACCCACAAGAAGGGGGAGAAAACAAAAATTGGAACCGGAACAGGGAAAAGAAAAGAACCTAAAAACTTGAAATTGGGAAGGGAAGAATAAAGAATGATAACAAAGTCAGGAACTTGGACAGAGCACCAGTTAGCTGCTGGGATCCAGGTGAGAAGACGGAACTCAGGAACACCCAAAGCAGCAGGGTGGGAGATGCGGAGAAGTGGGATAAAAAAGCAAGCAACCCGGACAGAGGAGCAGTCAGCCATAGGGATCCAGGTAAGGAGAGGAAATCAGTCATGCCTGAAGCAGCAGGGTGGAAGAGCAGGAGAAAGGGGATAAAAAAGCCAGGAACCTGGACGGAGGAGCAGTCAGCCACAGGGATCCAGGTGAGGAGA
>NW_006921823.1:1112990-1114180 GCF_000298275.1 Orycteropus afer afer
AAAGGGGATTAAAAGCCAGGAACCCTGACAGAGAAGTAGTCAGCCGCAGGGATCCAGGTGAGGAGAGGGAAATAAGGCACGCCCAAAGCAGCAGGGCGGGAGAGTGGGAGAAAGGGGATAAAAAAGCCAGGAACTTGGACAGAGGAGCAGTCAGCCGCAGGGATCCAAGTGGGGAGAGGAACTCAGGGAAGCCCAAAGCAGCAGTGTGGGAGAGTAGAAAAAAAGGGGATTAAAAGCCAGGAACTTAGACAAAGGAGCAGTCAGTTGCAGGGATCCAGGTGAAGAGAGGAACTCAGGCACGCCCAAAGCAGCAGGGCAGGAGAGTGGAAGAAAGGGGATTAAAAGGCCTAGGAATCTGGACAGAGGAGGAATCTGTCGTAGGGACCCAGGTAAGGGTGGTATGAGAGGTTTCCAACAGGGAGGTAAACTTGCTGTTGGTTTGTCCTACTGTGGTGATGTGTTAATGTGAGTTTTGAGGCTGAGCCATTGGTGTTTCTAACCCAGTGGGATGCATCGTCCCAGCTTACAGACTGTGACAGACTAGGATGAAGGAAGAGCCCATCCACTTTCAAATAATTGGCCAGGGAAAACCTTATGAATAGCAAAGAAACACTGTTTGATACATTATCGCGCAACTTTATGAATAGTCCGGTTAGGTTACAAGGCTCTCAAAATAGGACTGGGAAAGAGCTGCATCTTCTGAATAAACCCAGCCTTACACCTATGGATAAGGTAAAGCTTTTGAGAATGCCATTTCGTGATGTGGCACCACTCAAATTGAAGAGAAATAAATGAAGACATCCATTAATCATGAGAACATGGAATGTATGAAGTATGGATCTAGGAAAATTGAAAGTTGTAAAAAATGAAATGGAACACATAAAGACTGATATGCTCGGCATTAGTGAGCTGAAATGGACTGGTTTTGGCCATTTTGAATCAGACAACCATGCTATCTACTATGCCGGGAATGACATGTTTAAAGAGGAATGGCGTGGCATTCATCATCAAAAAGAATGTTTCAAGATCTGTCCTGAAGTACACTGCTGTCAGTGAGAGGGTAATATCCATACACCTACAAGGAAGACCTATTAATATGACTATTATTCAAATTTATGCACCAACCACCAAAGCCAAAGATGAGGAAATTGAAGAATTTTATCAACTTATGCAGTCTAAAATTGGCTGAA
>NW_006921823.1:1115435-1121002 GCF_000298275.1 Orycteropus afer afer
CACAGAAGATCTTACTGAAGATAATTCAGAAACGTTTGCAGCAGTATATTGACAGAGAACTTCCAGAGGTTCAAGCCAGATTCAGAAGAGGACGTGGAATAAGGGATATCAGAGCTGTTGTCAGATGGATCTTGGCTCAAGGCAAAGAATACCAGAAAGATGTCTACTTGTGTTTTATTGACTATGCAAAGGCACTTGATTGTGTGTATCATGACAAATTATGGATAACTTTGAGAAGAATGGGAATTCCTGAGCACTTGATTGTACTCATGAGGAACCTGTACTGTGACCAGGAGGCTGTCTTTCGAATGGAACAAGGGGACACTGTATGGTTTAAAATCAGGAAGGGAGGGCATCAGGGTTGTATCCTTTCCCCATACTTATTCAATCTGTATGCTGAACAATCAATCCGAGAAGCTGGACTATATGAAGAAAAACATGGCATCAGGATTGGAGGAAGAATCATTAACAACCTGAGATATACAGACGATACAACTTTGCTTGCTGAAAGTGAGGATGATTTGAGGCATTTACTGATGAAGGTTGAAGAATACAGTTTGCAGTATGGATTATTGTCTCAATATAAAGAAAACAAAAATCCTCACAACTGGACCAATGAGCAGCATCACAATAAATGGAGAGAAGATTGAGGCTGTCAAAGAATTCACGTTGCTTGGTTTTATAATCGATGCCAATGGAAGCAGCAGTCAGGACATTCGATGACATGCAGCATTGGGAAAGTCAGCCGCGAAGAAACTGTTTCAAGTGCTGAGGAGCAAGGATGTCTCCTTGAGGACTAAGGTGTGGCTGACAGAAGTCATGATATTTCCAATCGCCTCGTAGGCATGTGAGAGCTGGACAATGAGTAAGGAAGACTGTAAAAGAGTTGATGCTTTTGAGTTGTGGTGTTGGTGAAGAATGCTGAAAGTACCATGGACTGCTAAAAGAACTAACAGATCTGTCCTGGAGGAAGTACACCCGAAATGCTCCTTGGAAGCGAGAATGGCCAGACTTCCTCTCACCTATTTTGGTCATGTTGTCAGAAGGGACCATTCCTTGGAGAAGGATGTCATTCTTGGTAGGTGGAGGGTCGACAAAAGAGGGGGAAGCCTTCAATGAGATGGATTGATACGGTGACTGTGATGATGGGCTCAAGTATAGCAGGGATTGTGGAGGTGGCGCGGTATCAGGCAATGTTTCGTTCTGTGCATGGGGTCGCTATGAGTCGGAAATGATTCGACTGCACCTAACAACAACAACAACAAAACGGACAATAATAATAATAATAGACTAGTTTTAGAACAGAGAAAAAGAAACAAACTTAAGAAAAGAAAAAATAAAGAAAATATCTGTAAAGGATAGGGCAGAGTACCCAGTCTCTGTCAAAGCACAGAGACTGGGATGGAATTCCTACCATCCTAGAAGGTGAGTGGAAGTGAGGGATGGCTGAACCTCCGTTCACCAAGAGGGTGTGAGATATAAAAGTAAAAGGTGAATGTCGTACCTTTTCAGTAGTCTGGGCGTCTGGGATGTCTTTCATTTCCCAGCTAGTAGAGCCTGTTGTTAAGTCCCTGTAATCTGGGAGAATGCTGTCACTTTAAATATGCAAAATGGTCAGATTGCTTGTAAGCATTCAAAATGGCTGCACTCTCTGGATAGGCAAAAGTTCACAGCTCCGTGCGTCTTGCTCTTCACTGCTTTTCATTTTATTCCCCAGCCATCAGAGCAGTCCTTCGTTCAATCCCTGACTAGCAGGGCTGATTTTTTGGTTAATTCTTAGGTCCTAACACCACTGGGCAATATCCAAGCTGTCTGTGCTGTCAGGATTGCTGCCAGCCCACAGCTCCATATGTCTCCTTTTTTTGTATTTTCATGCAAATTCTTCTGTCAGTCAGAGTTTAGTCCACTTCTATATCCTTCCCTTCAAAGCTCAGGGGTCCAGGATTATCTTCTTTATCTGTGTTAATTGGTTCCCCTTTTCTTTGTTGAAGAGGTTCGTTGTAGTTTTTCTGCCTATTCCACCATCTTACCGAACTCCCTCTCTCCTTGACTTTTTACAGTAATGAACTAATACCGCACCTGTCCTTCTGTGATTGACGTATTTCACTCACCGTAGTATCCTCCAGGTTCATCCTGTTATGTGCTCTTTTGCAGATTCTATATTATTCTTTAGTGTTGCATGGTATTCCATTGTGTGTATGTACCATAGTTTGGTTATCCATTCTTTAGTTGATGGGCACCTAGGTTGTTTCCATGTTTTTGCTATTATAAATACTGCTGCAATGAACATGAGTGTGCATGTATGTGTTCTTGTCCTCATTTACTCAACTTCTTTTCTTCAGAAAATCTGGATTCCATGAGAATTTTATACTCTTTTCTGTTGGTCCAAGCAAATAGAGACCAATTGCTGTTAATTGGATGGTTGCTTCTAAACATTTCATACCTCAGGCACTATGCAGCAAACTAGGAAGTAGAGCAGAAGTAACACTAAATATGTTATTAGGTCAGTTAACTTCAATGTACCATGCAACCATGATCCTAAACCTCCAAATGAAGGAAAAAATTACCATGAGGTTTTTGGTTTACATAAACATTCTTATCAGCTATTTTTTGTTTTTTCTGGGTATATCTATCACACAGCTTTTCCCAATGCAACTTTTTATAGGTGTACAACTTTTTGACAGCAATTGTAATAACTGGCTGGGCAACCCTACCTATAATCAAAGCAATGTTTCCATCACCATTACATGCCTCTCCTTCCCCTTCCTCTGCTAACCAGTAATAAACTTTGGTCTCTATATGTTTTCTTTTTCTTATCTTTGTATGTAAGTGAGGTCATATAGAATTTTTCCTTTTCTCAATGACTCATTTCACTCAGCATAATGTTTTCCAGCTCCATATATATTGTAGCGTCTATCAATCCTTTGTTTCTGTTACTGATTCAGTGGTATTCCATTGTATTTTATTTATCCATTCCATTCCATTTTATTTATCCATTCAGCTGTTGATGGACATTTATGCTGTTTCCACCTTTTTGCTATTGTGAATAAGTGCTTCAGTGAACATTGATCTACAAATCTTTCTTTGCATCTCTTCTTTTAAGTCTTTTGTGTATATACCTAGAAGTGGAATTGCTGGGTCATATGGTAGTTCTGTGTTTATTTTTTTGAGGAACTGCCACATTGTTTTCCACAGCAGTGTAGCATTTTACATTTCCACCAGCAATCGATAAAATTTCTTATTTCCCCACATCCTTGCCAACATATATTATTTTCCGTTTGTTGTTGTTGTTGTTGTTTGCCGTCGAGTCGGACCCGACTCATAGCGACCTCTCCTTGGGTTTCCGAGGCAGTATCGCTACGGAAGTAGATTGCCCCATCTTCCTTCCGAGGAGTGGTTGGTGGATTTGAACCGCCAGCCTTCTGGTTAGCAGTCAAGTGCCGTAGCCACTATGCTACCAGAGCTCCGTTTGGTTTATTTTTATTTTTGCAGTGTTTCCTTAATGTTAGCTGTCTCAGCAGGAGTAAAATAGTACTTCGTTTTGGTTTTGATTTTCATCTCTCTGATTGCTACTGACATTTGAACATCTTTTCCTGTGTTTGGTGGCTATTTGAATGTCCTCTTGGTGAAATGTTTCATTTGTATTTTATTATTTTTTTTAAGGCAACAAATCTACTTCTGTGTGGCTGAATGACATTATCAAGAAAGAAGATATTTCTTTTCTTATACACCAGTTTGAAGGGGGAGGAGGGAGTAGTGACAATCTCTCTGGCATCCTTGCTCAGCCTACTCTTGGCCATGTCCCAGGGCCCTTTAGTCTTCGTGTGACCCTTCAATGGATGGACATGCTATTGGCAGCACTAGAATGCTACAACACTTTTATTGGAGAGAAGTCCATCGGAGCACTTGAGGTCCTGGGTGAGTAAAACTTACTTATACCTGAACAGGTATTTTCTCATTCTGCTGGGAGTAACTCTAGGGAAGCAGTCTTTGATTAGACAGCTTGCTTTTAATCTCCTATAATGATAGCATCAGTTACAACCAATCCTGTTTAATGCTGTGTGAGGTGCTTTCCCTGCATCCTCTTTGAACCTCATAGTGAGGAATATGACATAGAAGACAGTACCAAGGCCACATATATCTAACCAAAGCCTGTGCTCCTCAAACTCTGTACACAGGTTTTAGACGCCCAGTAGAAAATAACTTTTGAAAATGTTAGTTTGTGTGATGGTACATTTAAAAGAGTTCTTCTGGACATGAGGCTCTCTGATCTTGTTCCATGTTTCTGTTAGAATGTCTTTATTTTTCTTATATTTCCATATTCTTTAAGCTTGGTTTAGTTTTAAGGTAATAACAATGTTGTTTACAAAGAGCAGAATGCAAGTCAGAAGGTTTTGTGTGCTCCTTAGCCTGTGTTGGGAGTTCTGGTTTTGTAGTGCCTAAGGCATTTGCCTGCTAACCAGAAAGTTGGTGGTTCAAACCCACCAGCCACTCCTCAGCAGGAAGATTGAGCAATCTACTTTTGTACTGATATTGCCTCGGAAACCCAAGGAGGGGTCACTATGAGTTGGATCCGAGTCAATGGCAGTGAGTTTGGTTTGGTTTAGTCTGCGTTGGGAAGAACATTAGCAGGTCTCTTCCTCTTTTAGTGACTACAGGGAGTTCTCTGGAGGCAGGCATGTGTGCTTCCCAGGCCAGCTCTCTGGGAAGGGAGCCTGGCACTATCTTCTTTGGGATTCTCTGACCAGGAGTATCAGCATTCTGACCTACATCTAATCTCTCACAGAGTCAAAACATGTTTTATTATTTAAAATGATTCTTAATTTAGTTGAAGCACCCACTGCCGTGCTTTGTGGCAGTCTTTAACTAATTTTGTCAGAGATAAAGTATGTGTAATGGGAATTTGGGAGAAAAACACCAGGCTTTTTAAGCTTGAGAGTGATAGAAGCTGGGCAGGTGGGACATGTGTAATGTGTGCACACACTTGTGCAAATGCCTGTGTGTACACATGCTTGAGGTCCTGGGTATATTTGCGTATGTGCATGCATGTTAGGGTTCATTCAGGAAAATAAATTTCATAGAGTTCTGAGAAACCTTGACTCTTCAACAAGAGATTTTATTCAGAAGAGTAAGTCAAAATGTGAAACTTTTTTTTTTTTTTTAACTTTTATTGGGATTTGGGTGAAGGCTTACAGAGCAAATTCATTTTCCATATGGCAGTTCATACACATTTTTTCCCTTGACATTAACTGTAATTCTCCACAATGTAGCAACTGTCTTCCTACTTCCTCCCCATGGTTACCTCTACCCTGTGTCCTTCTCTCCCATACACTCACACCCGGCAAGCTATCTCCTTGTGCATACACTGCCCTTTACTTCCATGATCAATCATTCCAAGTAGTGTATCTACCTGATAAATGTTCAGTCCATGTACCTGTCTGTGTTTCCCCTAGAAGCCACAGGAGTGAGTTCAGTTCTAGAGCTGAAGGATAGCTAGGGGCCATAGTCTCAGGAGTCTCACAGGCTCTATCAGACCAGCAAACCTGGTCTTTTTTTTTTTTTTTTTT
>NW_006921823.1:1121446-1128470 GCF_000298275.1 Orycteropus afer afer
ATATGTACTGGGACATTCTTACAGCACATACCAATATGCTTATAGAAAAAAAATGTGAAACTTTTATAACAGCAATATTAGTTGTTTGGGTAAAAATACTACCTTACATTTGTTTAGTAAGGCATGTTTTATATTCTTCTTTTGAAAGTTGAAACAAGAAAAAGCAAGGGAAGTATAACATGTAAAACTCCCTAATTCCATTCCTTAGTTGTAAATGCTAATAACAGTTTAGGGTTTACTCTTCAAAACTTTTTCTAAATGTTTTTCAAACTTTCTTGTTTTACTGAAATGAGATCATTAAATATGCTTTACTATAATATGCTTTACTGTAATTAGAACATGTGCCTTGCAATCATGTTCTTTTGGGGGTCTTTTTCTTGGTCCCAACGTTTCCTCCCTTTTTATTTTTTAAATGAAGTAAATATACTTCAATAGTTAAAGATCGAATTAAATATTGAACTAATCTCGGGACCCAAAGAGTAATAAGTAGTATGATTAAAAACATAATTACATATGGTAAACAATGATATAAAAATGTAGGAATGCTCTTAAAAGGGTTAAGACTTTTAATAAATTAATCACCTAGATTTGGATCAATCATGGGTGTATGATTTTTCTTTATCCTTTGAATATCTTTGTGGAATTCTTGAATTTCAAAAGTAATATTCGAACTTTGCCAAACTCCTAATATTCTCATTTGGATTTTTTTCCCAAGTGAATTCAAGATCACTGAAATTCACAGGGTATGATGACACACATATGTATTCATACCAATAATCACAACGTAATGTCTGCCTTACTCTTACCATTTCTAAATTACTCCTAATGATAGTACTGCTTCCTCTAACATGTGTACTTTAAGCTTAAAATCCTGATCCATATTTTCTTGATCTACTAATGCCTTTTTGGTATTTCTGGCAATCTAATTTGCATATTGTTCTGTCTGTATAAAGGACTGTAGTGCAACAGCAGCCAAAGTCATAGTAGTTATCATTGTGGCAAGAGCAGTTATGCCTGTAATAAAAAGTCCAGTAAAGCATTTAGATCTAATAAGACCTTGCTGTGCTAAGTACAGTGAATGTTCTCCTGGTGAATGAAACCATCCATTTGAAATATTCACTGGTAAAGTTACCTAGTTACTATTAATGTATACTGATCAGTTGAAGTTAAACACTGAGCTAACAAACAGTTATTACAAGTTACATTCCAATAATAGTATCCTAAAGTATCATTAGTTTCAAAAATTTTTAAACAACTCATGTCAGTATTTTTAGTACAATTTTTATATCTATGTGCTAGCATTAGGGCGTTCTGGGGTCGAACACATGCTTGAATGTTGATGCGATCTCCATGGGTTTCTTGTCCAGTGGTATCACTTCCAATATAAGCAGAATGATTCACTGGGCCCACTGCTGCAAATAGTCTCCAAAGTCCTGATTGCATAGGTCCTTCTGGAACCTGTACGATATTTTCAGGAAATCCTCCAGGAAATGCATCTGGTGTCTGAGTCGAATCTGGAATATAGTTAAAGCCCCAGTCTAAAAGGTATTGTGGATCCCAATGTGACTTGGGGTTAGTGGTTAATGATAAATTTACTTTTCTGGAAAATGGTAGATGACATCTAAACCAAGGTGGATAGCCTTCCCAATACTTGGAAATATTAGAACAGTATGACACAGGGGGTTTAACCTTAGGTTGATTATTTAAATTATTGTCTGCATTATTGCCATTTGTAGAAAATTTTGATATTCCCCAATAAGCATGTTTGTTAGAATATTCTACATCTTGTAGTGGTGTGTACTAGTCCAAAGGTAATATAACCTTAAACATGTTTCTAAGTACATAAAAACTATCATTTCTGGACACCCAGCACATTTTTGGTATTAACTTTAGGCACAGTAAGGGACTATAATTATTTTGAGTAAAACAAATTGTTATTTTTGTAGTAATACCTGTATAATTCACTAAACTTTCTCCTTTTCATAATTTTCCTATGGATTCTCCACCCTTTCATCCCAGCCACTGGGTGTCATTAATAAAAACAGGAATATCAGGATTATAATATGTAGCAGGTCTCACCCAAGGTGGATGAAACAAATATGCCCAATGAGTTTCAGTTGTTACAGGAGCAATTTGAATTAACAATAATGTTACCATAGCTAAAAATATCATTTCTGGGGTCTGAGGCTGGTTTAAACCTTGAACCATACTTGTAGCCTTATGAGATAAGGCTTTAACCTGCTTCCACGTTGGCAACATCTTGTCTCTGATCTGATGACTCAGTAGCTGTCACCTCCTCCGATGATCCTACAGTAACAGCTGTTGAGGTCAGCACTGGATGTAATCCATCATGTTGGATGAGTCTCTCCGGTACCCATATGGGCTTGTCATTGTTTTCTGGAAAGACGCGAGCATACCCTCGAGCCCACATTAATAGTGAATCTGGTCTCTTCCATTGACCTGTCAGTACATCCTTCCACTGAACTCTGACTGAGTTGGTGTCTCGTTTTACTTTTAAAAAATATCTATTCGCAGCAGACTGCCCATCAGTGTCACAGTTCAAAAAATTTAAAGTATATAAGACATTATTTAATCTTTTCATAGGGCTGTTCCAATATTCCCTTGTTACTCTCCCTTTTTGTTTTTCTAAATAAAGTTTTATAGTTTGATGTTTTCTTTCTGCTATGCTTTGGCTTTGAGGGTTGTAAGGAATGTCAATAGAAAGGATGATAGCTTATATCTGCTGATATGCTTGTAAAGGATAGGTTAATTGAGTTGAGACCTCTAAAAGCTGTCCAGTATCAGAAAGCATTTCAAAAGTAATAGGAACATTATGTTGCTGATTTCTCATTCTTTGCTCTGTACAAAAATCATGAAAGTACATTTTCCACATGAAATAATCTCCTCCTTCTAATGCAGTACTAGCCAGCATATACCAATCATAAGGACACAAAATTTCTTGAGTAATAGTTTCTATTAACATTTTTACAAATGGTGCCATTGCCCCATAGATGGTAGCAGCTTGTTTCACATCTTTAAGAGTTTTAAAAGAAAATGCTTTATATCCTTACATTGGTTGATTAGTCTGCTGATTTATATATTCTGTTAAGGGAAAAACGTGTTTTAGTTCTAATGGAATGTCCTAATCCATGGCCCTTGCTTTTTGTACCATAGCTTGTATAGGTGATAAAGGAAGTAAGGTGGATGATAACAGTTAACTTGCTTCCTTGAGGGAGAGAAAGGTAAAAAGGTGGAGGAGAACAAGTGCTAGCAGACATGTTGGCAGATGAAACAGTCTGATTTAAAAATGGATTTAAAAAAGGTTTTGCCTGACTTAAAAATGGATTTAAGGAAGGATATAACTTCTCTTCCTTAACTTCTGAGGGTTCAGTTTCTAACTTCTGTTTAATTATTATGTGGTTTTTTTTTGTAATTTTAACTCTTTTAATTTTGAATCTGTATCTACATTTTTCTCCTTCTCTACTTTAGGATCTATGCCCACACTTACTCCCTTATCTAATTCTAAGTGTAGTTTTAAAATACTCTAAATAGAAAACACACACTCGGGAAAATTCTCCGGCCCATATTCTTTCAAATGCTCATGTTTGTTGACTGACAGTCTCCCAAGCTGCTAAATCAATAGTTCCTTCCTGAGGAAACCAAGGACAACAGTGATGTACACATTGCAAAAATTCCTCTAGCTCTTTTTAGACACTAAAAAACCTCTAGCTTGAACTAATGTTTTAAGAACAGAAATATAACAATCCCTTTCATGAGATGCTGAATTCCCCATGTCAACATGGCTTAAAGAAGATTTATTTAATTTAATTAATTAATTTATTTAATTTAGTTTATTTAATTCACCCACACTCACCCTTTTTCTGTTATGGAGCTCCACTTCCCTTCAAGTGGGGTGTCCTTTTGAGTGCTGCTGCCGCTCCACTCTGGGTCCCTGTTCAGGCACCATTTGCTGCGTCCAACAAACCGCATAGGTCACAAAATGAAGCAACACGGAAGCATTAATGTTTTTTTATAAAGGACCAGGGGCCAGGCAGACATCCTGCATATTCTGCGAGAGCAACCCCTGATGCATCTGCTCTGTTTTATCTATACATAAGCATATATGAGTACATCATTATTCTTGATATTTCTTTAAAACAATCAAGTATTCAATCAAATATTGTTTTATAGTAAAATCAAATATTTCCTTATAACAATCAGTTATTAATTAAAAGTTACAGTTTTACTCTTTCCCGTACCCAAAGGCATTTTCCCATGTCCAAATGTATTGGATAATTAATTTGGTTAACATCTCTTACAGGATTAGCAAATAATCACTAAGATACCTCATTCTAAAACATAATATGATTGTTAAGGTACATGAATCTAAAGAATGGTTTCTAAGGTATACTATTCTTTGGGCAAAACGTTATTCCAGGGAAACAGGTTAGCAAACATTCTGCTGGGGCAATGTTATGCCCCAGGAACACAAAGCTGAAGCCAAGTGTTCAACCGTAAGAGAGGCCTTGCCATCTCTTAAAGCAATCATTCAATCACAAGAGAGGCCTTGCCTCTCTTAAAGCAAACATTCAACCATACATCTCTTAACCGTAATTAAAACATGTGCCTTGCAGTCATGTTCTTTTGGGGTCTTTTTCTTGGTCTCCAACAACCCTGGATAAATAAAGCACTACTAAAGAAGAACAGAGTAGGTGGCCTCACACTTCTCCATCTCAGAACCTACTATATAGCCACAGCAGTCAAAACAGTCTGGTATTGATACAACGAGGGACATAGACCAGTGCAACAGAATTGAGAATTCGGTAGTAAAGTCATCTCCTATGGACCACTGACCTTTGACACAGGGCTGAAACTCATTAAAGAGGGAAGAGATAGTCTCTTTAATAAATGGTGCTGGCAGAATTGGTTATCCATTTGCAGAAAAATGAAACAGGATCTATATGTCATACCTTATAAAGAAACAAACTCAAGATGGATCAAAGACCTAAATGTAAAACTTAAAATTATAAAGACCATCAAAGAAAAATAGGGACAAATTTAGAAGCCCTAATACGTGGAATGGTAGCTCTGGTGGCATAGTGCCTAAGGCATTTGACTACTAATCAAAAGGCTGGTGGGTTTAAACCTCGGAAGGAAGGTTGGGCAATCTACTTCTATAGTGATATTGCCTCAGAAACCCAAGGAGGGGTCGCTATGAGTCGGATCTGACTTGACGGCAGTGTGTTGGAGTACATGGAATTAATACATTATCAAACATAAGTAAAACTCAACAAATACCAGAAGGCAAAATAGATTATTTAGACCTCTTAAAAATTAGACATTTACTTGGATCAAAAGATTTCACTGGAAGAGTGAAAAGAGAACCTACAGCCTAAGAAAAAAAATTTGTAATTTGCTTTTTATTTTTAAATTAAAATTTTAAATTTTAAAATTTACTTAATTGCCTTCTGAGCTTTGTTTTGGTCTCATATGGTTGGTGTGGTCTCATTGATCATTCGGAGGTGTATGTTCCTACAGTTGTTATTCACTTTATCGTCCTGTCTTTTATTTGAAAGTATATCCTTGGAGGTGGGTTCAGTTGCAGGTTTCAAGGGTGTCTAAGGGCCACTTAGGGGTTCCACCAGTCTCTATCATACCAGTAATTCTGATCTTTTTTTGTGATTTTGAATTTCGTTCTCTACTTTTCTCCCACTCTGTTCAGGACTTTTCTGTTGTGATCCCTATCATCATGCTCTGTAATGGCAGCTGGACACTATCTAATTCTAATCTTAAGCTAATGGAAGCTGTGGTGAGTGTGATCCATTAGTCCTGAAATTGTTTCCTTGAGTTTGATTTTCTTCTCTCTCCTTTGCTCCGGATGGGAAGAGACTAATAGTTACATCATGGATGGCTTCTTAAAGCTTTAAGATCCCAGGCGCTACTTATCGAAGTAGGACTTTGTCTTTGTGGACTGTTATGCCAATTGATCTAGTTGTCTCTTGAGACTATGGTCCTAAGCCCCAAAGCCTAGAGACTCATTCCCTCAACATGTTTGGTAATGGCTAAGAAATTTTCATAAATTTACCATATATATAATACAAATACATATATAGAAATATTTGAAATGACCAAATCCTAATATACTCATGGGTGTAGTCTCATTTTCCCCATTTGCTCCTATTCTGCATGCATGTCTAACTGTGTATACACTCACAAATCATTATTTATTATTACTGTTATTGCACGATTGTGTATGTAATAGATTTAACTTTGCTGTCTTTTACTCTTCTGCCTTTCCCTTTGTGTTCCTTTGCTGTTTTGTTGATCTTGTCTTTATTGTATATTGCTTTGCCCTTAGCCCAACTTAATACCTGTCTGTACCCTATTTAGTGATTTCTCTTCCTTCCCTTGGTAACCATCTTAGGAGTTCCACCAGTCTCTTTCATACCAGTAAGTCATACATGGTAACCATCAAAGAATGCTTTTCCAGTATATAAACTTTTTTTTGGGGGGGAGCTCTGGTGGTGTAGTGTCTCAGGCATTTGACTGCTAACCAGAAGGTTGGCGGTTCAAACCCACCAGCCACTCCTTGGAAGGAAGGTTGGGCAATCTACTTCTGTAGTGGTACTGCCTCGGAAACCCAAGAAGGAGTCTCTATGAGTCAGATCTGACTCAACAGCAGTGCCTTTTTGGTTTAAACTTTTTCTTGACTTTTTGTCATCGTATTCTCATACAATATTTGTGCTTTTGTGATGGCCTTATTTCACTCAGCATTACATCCTCCAGATTCATCCACGTTATGAGATGTTTCATGGATTCATTATTACTCTGTTGGAACTGACTTGATGGCACCTAACCACAACAACATGGAAGTTCTGTTTAGTTTTCTGAGGAACCACCATGCTGCTTTCTACAATGGCTGTACTATTTTGCATTCCCACCTGCAGTGGAAAAATAAGAGTTCCAGTTTCCCCACATTCTTGCTAACCTTCATTATTTTCTTCTTCTTTTTTTTTTTTTTCCT
>NW_006921823.1:1130522-1178033 GCF_000298275.1 Orycteropus afer afer
TCTCTTGGGTTTTCTAGGTATAGGATCATATCATCAGCAAATAGGGATAGTTCGACTTCTTCCTTACCAATGTGGATGCCTTTGATTTCCCTTTCTTGCCTTATGGCCCTGGCTAGGACTTCCAGTACAATGTTGAATAGATATTTTCTTCTTCTTCTTTTTGTTTTTAATCTTAGCCATTTTAGAGGGAGTGAAACGGTATCTCATTGTAGTTTTTATTTGCGTCTCTCTGGTGAGCTCTGGTAGTGTAGTGCCAGTGGAACTTGACTGCTAACCAGAAGGCTGGCAGTTCAAACCCATCAGCCACTCCTTGGAAAGAAGGTTGGGCAATCTACTTCTGTAGTGATAATCTCCTCAGAAATCCAAGGAGGGGTCACTATGTGTCGGGTCTGATTCGATGGCACATAACAACAACAGCAACAACGATGGCTAATGATTAGCATCTTTTCATGTGTTTTGTGGCCATTTAAATGTCCTGTGTGGTGAAATGTCTGTTCAAGTCCTTTGCCCATTTTATGATTGGGGTATTTTTTGTTGTTGTTGTATATGTGTTTTGGTTGTTAGATTCTTAGCACATATATGATTTCTGAAGATACTCTTCCTGTTAGTAGTTTGTCTTTTTACTTTTTATGGAAAAGTCTGTTGATGAAAAAAGTTTTTAATTTTTATGAGGTCCCATTTATTTATTTTGTTTTTGCTGTTTGTGCTTTTATTATTATATTAGATAATCCATTGTTAAAAGCTAAGCCTGACAATATTGCCTGCATTTTTTCTTCTTAAAATTTTATGGTTTAAGTTTTCACATTTAGGTCTTAAACCATTTTGAATTTGTTTTGGTGTGAAGTATGCATCTTGTTTCATTTTTCTGCATGTAGAAATTCAGTTTTTCTAATACCATTTATTGGAAAGACTCTTCTGTCCTGATAAAAAATTAGTTGATCATGGATGTGTAGGTTTATTGTTATTATAGGTCAGTTGTATTCCATTGGTCTATGTGTCTCTTGTTATACGTTTTCCCAGGCTGTTTTTGATTAATGTAGCTGTATAATTAGTTTTAAAATCAGGAAGTGTGAGTCTTCCTACTTTGTTCTTCTCTTTCAATATTACTTTTGCTATTCGGAGCCTCATGTCATTCCATATAAACTTGAAGATTGATTTTCCATTCTGTAAAAAATTCATAGTGCCTATGGCACTTGACTGCTAACCAGAAGGCTGGCGGTTCAAACCCACCAGCCACTCCTTGGAAGGAAGGTTGGGCAATCCTACTTCCATAGTGATACTGCCTAGGAAACCCAAGGAGGGGTCGCTATGAGTCGGGGCCAACTCGACGGCACATAACAACAACAACAACAACAAAAAATTCTATTGGAATTTTAATCAGGATTATGTTGAATCTGTAGACAGATGTAAGTATTATTGGTATCTTAACAATATTAAGTCTTCCAGTCCATAAACGTAGAACATCTTTCCATTTATTTAGGTCGTCTTCAATCTCTTTCAGCAGGATTAATTCATTTAGTTGTTTTTATAGATGCGTTTTTATTGTATGAGTCAAATTGAATTCTATTTTGGTAATGTCAATTGTTGCTATGAGTCGGGTCCAATTGGACAGCGCATTAACAACAACAACAAAGACAATTGCAAGAAGAAATAACTGCCGTTTTTTCAGTTCTTATTCAACTGCTTATTTTTAAAATTTTGACAGTATCAAAGTCATCTGAAGATATTTTTCTGCACAAAAGAAGGATGCATTAATATTAAATATAATTATTTCTAGGTACTGAAGCACAGTCTTCACTTTTGCAAGCAGTGGCTTTCTTCTTAGAGAACCTTGCTATGCATGATATTACAGCAGCAGAACAGTGCTTTGGCTCTGGCACAACTGGTGACATTCCCAGCCCACAGGAAAGAGAAGTATATAATTATAGTAAATGCACTGTTGTGGTTCGGATTATGGAATTTACCACAACGCTGCTCAACATTTCTCCGGAAGCATGGAAGGTAGGGTCACTCCTGCTGCTCTGGTAATTTAAGGTCAGCACTTGGCACTTGAAAATTATTCATAAATTAGAAGTAGTTATGACCTTCTTTTTTAGAACTTTCCATATGTGTCTAACTCACTGCTGTCGAGTTGGATCTGAGTCATAGCGACCCCTCCTTGGGTTTCCAAGGCAGTATCATTATGGAGCGCTGGTAGCATAGTGCCTAAGGCACTTGACTGCTAACCAGAAGGCTGGCGGTTCAAACCCACTAGCCACTCCTCGGAATGAAGGTTGGGCATTCCTACTTCCGTAGTGATACTGCCTCGGAAACCTAAGGAGGGGTCGCTATGAGTCGGAGCCGACTCGATGGCAAATAACAACAACAGCAACATCATTATGGAAGTAGATTGCCCAATCTTCCTTCTGAGGAGTGCTTGGTGGGTTTGAACCACCAGCCTTCTGGTTAGCAACTAAATGCCTTACTCACTATGCCACCAGAGCTCCTTTCCATATGTATAGGAGTTTGATTTTTGAAAGTAAGGATTTTGTGTATTCTTCATTATTTTCATTATGTGAATAAGTACAAAATAGTTTTTCCAAGTGTCTAATTTTGTGCTGCATTTTATACCATGAGCAAACATTTGCCTTAGGAAAAATCTGTTAACAAATAATTTTAAACATATTTGTGAGGGTTATTACATTAAAAAACTCCAGTCAATAGAGGCTCTAGAGATATAGCAATGCCCTAAACCAGGGGCTAGGAAACTACAGCTCCTGACCCAACCTGCTTGCTTTTGTAAATCAACTTTTATTGGAACACAGCACTCCCATTTGTTTACATATTATCCCTTACATCTTTCATGCTGCAATGGCAATTAAAGTAGTTGCAGCAGAGACTATACAGCTCCCAAAACTTAAAATATGTATTATCTAGCTCTTTATAGAAAATGTTTACCACACCACCCCCATTCTAAACAGATAAAAATTGCTAACCTTGTGGTTCTTATACTGTAATGGAAGTGTAACTATTGCTTCATAAACTGTGTTTTGACTCAAATCATCTCCTACAGTTCCTTCAGAAAGATTTACTAAACACCAGCCTTGTGAAGCTTGTAGTGAAAACACTGTGTGAGCCTGTGAGTGTGGGCTTCAATATGGGTGATATTCAGGTCATGAATCATCTTCCTGGTGTGTGTGTGAACCTGATGGCAGCACTGAAGAAGTTACCATATAAAGACATCCTAGAGACACACCTCCTGGAAAAAATACCAATGCAGAGGTAGGCATGAGGCCATATGCTAATGTACAGTAGTATGTGAGGTAATGGAGTTCTGTGGCACATCCTTGAGAAAAGGATCCATCAGTTGTTTGAAGATCAGATATTTAACAAAAGCTGTTCCTGTACCTTAGGACAATCAAGATTCTGGTGTGGTTTAGAACTTATTTGTTGCCATGGCTAAGTTAGAGTCTGGAGCCTTTGTTTTTTTTGTTTGCTGTCACACCACGTTAGTGAGTTTGAATACCAGGTTATTAGTAGATGCATGTACCATGAGTGTACATAGTTTTTCAGTGTATCCTAGTAATTTAATACCATCAGACCTCATGTAGCTTTCTTTTTCTTTCTCTGATATGGACAGCATTGAGGATCTCTGTGTTATTAACCTGTATGATCATGGGGACAGGACCAAACTGACTTCTTTGGTGTCAGCATGTAAGCACCTTCATAAAGCTGGGTTCTTGCATGCTATATTACCATCACAGGTAAACATTTGTAACCAATTTGATTTTACATTTCCTTTAACTTTTCTGTACTATTTAGTCTATTTATTCATAAAGGGCGTTAAATATCCTTTCTGTACAGAGCATGCTGACATGATGTACTTGTACTGTACAGATGTACTTGTTCTAGATAATTAGATGTTTTCTGGAATAAAATAATAACCATAAATATAAAATTTCTAAATATAAAGTGAAAGTGAAATCAAGGATATCTGAATATTTCCAGAACAGCCTAGTAAAGAATTTAGAAGTTAACTCCTAGTGTGTTTTTGTGGCCAGGCAACGTAAATGAAAAAATATAACATAGAAAGCAAACTTTAGTTAATTTTTTTGCAAGTTGATTCTTTGGAAGATGTTTTTTAGTGTTAAGTAACTTTTTTTTTTTAATTGATGAAATTATTTTTTTCTCTTTAAAGTACTTTCTATTAGGCATTTAATGGTGGTTTTATTTTAGTCTCCAGATCTTCATCACTCTATTGGCACAAAACTTCTTTACCTGGTTTATAAAGGCATCACACCTGGAGAGGAAGGACAGTGTCTTCCTGTGCTAGATACCAGCTGTAAGCAGTTGGCCAGTAGAATTCTGGAGCTGGCTTTTGTTTTTGGAGGACAGGTAGGAAGCACACACAGCTACCTGAGGCACTGCCCTATACAGGCATGGTTGCTTACTGCTGCTTCTGATGTAGTAGGGTTTGATTTTGTCAGATCCTAGCAGCAGAAGTATTGTAAATGATTTATTTGTGTGGACTTTTTTTTTTTTTTTTTTTTACTTTAACAAATAGAATAACATTTTTCTTAAAATGGAGTTTTGTCTATCCCATTTTCCTTTCAAAGGTATTTTAGATGAAGGCCGTTTTGTGAACATAAAGCTGAACTGTGTTGACAAATGGTCTTTTCTTACCCATTCTTGGTGATTCTTGGGGTGGGGATTTGGGAGAGTCTCTGGAAGTAATTTCAAAAGCACCAGGCACCCCAAAAATGTCCTTAAGATTTTTTTTAGCAAATTACATATTTAAGCTTTTTAAAAGTACTCACTGCTACCCAACTATCCCTTTGGAACACTACCACCACCACCATTTTCTGAAATTTGGCAACAGTGTGGATCTGGAAAGTTTTTTTCTTCCCAAAAATAAGTCTGGTAAATTGAGGCTAATTAAAGTAAATACAATCTTTTCAGTACCCTTTTAAGGGTTTTAAACTTGAACTTAGGTCTTCCTATAAGACTTAGGTCTTCTTTAGACCTTACTGTGTCATTTTCCAACTTAAAAGTTAGCACCTCCCTTGGAAGCCTCTCTGGTATGTGTGAATGTGTACTCCTGTCATCTCACCTCTCCTTTGCTCTCCACAGTGCGAGCAACTGGTCGGTCTCCTCCTGAGCACAGCAGTGCTGTCCATGCCATCTTTGGGCCGGTTGCAGAGAAGCATCGTCAGCTTTTCCCATGGAGAGTATTTTTATAGCTTGTTCTCAGAAACTATCAATACTGAGTTGTTGAAGAATATAGATATTGCTGTGATGGAGCTCATGAAATCATCTGAGGAGAATCCCAAAATGGTACTGAAGTTGTCCTTTAAGTAAATATTTTCTGTAACATAATGCTCATAAAAGGATTGACATATTCCTGAAATGTTTCATTAAAACAAAAAGATCTCTTTCTAGAAGGTTAAAATCAATGGAAACAAAACACAACCTTTGTCAAGAATTCCTGGATGCTAATAGATGTTGAATCTTTGATTATTTTTTTCATTGTTTTATGCACAAAGTCTCTAGCCCTGACTTCATGATGCACATAGCTTTGTAGGATGTGGGATTTTGCCAGGACTTGGCGTCAGAGCTCATATACCCGTCTTCCCTTTCCCATTTGCATACATAACCCTATATACAAGGACTGATGCGACTACTGTGTGCTCCTCTCCTCTCCACTTAGCCCCTCACATTGAACTTTTTGAGATCAGTAGTTAGTTTGTGGTCTTCAGTTTGCTAAGCTTCTAGGATTTTGAAATTTAACCTGCTCTGAGACAAAAACGTATATGACTGTTTTAAGGGAGAGCATGTAATTCTTACTGAATTAGCATTTATTCCAAACAGTGCTTATTATCCATTGTAAGGGAATTTTTTTGTGGTAGATTTTACTTGCAATTTGTATTTTTTAAAATTAGGAATAAAATTGTAGTAAACCCTTGACACTCAGGGGATTTAACGTTTTGAGCTTTTAAAATATTCAAATTTTTGGTGAAAATGGTGGATAAAAATGCATATACATTTATCTTTCCTGCACCACCAGCCACTCCAAGGAAGAAAGATGTGGCAGTTAGTTTCTATAAATATTAAAGCCTGGGAATCACTATGGAACAGTTCTGGTTTTCTTTGTAGTGTTGCTGTGAGTTAAACATGACTCAACAGCACCAACTT
The DNA here is from genome assembly GCF_000298275.1 of Orycteropus afer afer. Taxonomy (NCBI): domain Eukaryota; kingdom Metazoa; phylum Chordata; class Mammalia; order Tubulidentata; family Orycteropodidae; genus Orycteropus; species Orycteropus afer. Next base: position 1,136,694 of record NW_006921823.1, read on the forward strand.
TGATTTTTAGTTTTTGAGGGTAGTTTTCTGGAGAGGATACATCTCTCTAGGCTGGAGGACTCCAGGGATAGTCAAGGCAAACATGCCTTTTTGAAAGAGAGTAAGCAAAAGCCTGGTGAAATTCTAAATCCTTGAGATTCTTATTCTCCAGTTTGATTCCTCAAATAGTCAGCTTGGTGTGTACCCTCAAAGCAGGATCTTAGAATATTCTGGCAAGCATAAGAGAAAACAAAGACACTGTCATCACCACCTAAGCAGTTGAATCCTGTCGCAGCTCACTGTGGGGAAGAGGGATTCCAAGAGGCACAAGGAAGAGACTTCTCAGTGAGACGTAAATGTGAAAAGAAGGTAATCTCTGAGAGAGAAGGCAAGGCAACACATTTATGAAACAGGAATTACTAGTGAAAAAGAATATTGGAGAATAAAAAAGAAGTCTTGGGAATTAAGCATAGGTATCAGAAATTAAAATGAAGTAAGTTTGCAAGGTAATATTGAGGCACCCTTTTAAAGAAAGAAAAGTGAAAGGCAAAGAGATGAGGAAGTTTGATGATGGTCTAAAAGGTGAAGCTCAGTGTCACTGCTCAGAGAGGACTTACCGGAAGGAAGGGCTGAATTTCTAGAGAGAAGGGGCCACTGTGTGTCCAGTGTAAGGTTGGAAACAGCTCCACTTAGAGTACGTGTATGTGAAAATTCAGAACCATGGGGGTTCTCCAAGAAGAAGTTCCCTGAAAATTTCCATAGGAGACGTGCCTTATTTAGTAATGGTATGGAAGCAGACCATGAGCCTCTTCCTTAAAAATTAAGGGAACACTGCCAACCTGGAGTTCTAAATTTAGCCAGAATATCAGTGAAGTGGGACAGTAGAAAAAAGTTGTTTTCAAATGTTCAGGATCTCAACAAGACTACATCTGCATTTTTTATTAGGAAACTATTAGAGCAAGTATTTCATCAAGATAGATAGTAGGCCAAGAAAGAGAAAGACATTGTATGCAGGAAGTAGGGGCTCCAGTGAGGTTCATGGATGAATCTCTGGATGTGATGCTGTGTATGTGTGTATTTTTGTACATGTATACTCGTATGCATGCACATGCATGTATGGCTCTATGCAGGCTCCATGAATTGTAAGGGATAATTTCACAGAAGAAGTCAACAGACTTTCTGATGTGTTTAGCTGACTTGATGCAATTTATTTTGGGGCAATTTGATGAATATTCCTTCCAAGGAGTGGCTGATGGGTTTGAACCCCCAGCCTTCTGGTTAGCAGTCAAATGCCTTAGGCACTACACCACCAGAGCTCCCAATTAATGATAGTCACATCAAAAACAGTAAAGAAAGCAGACAAATACTAACTTAGAACTTCAGGGAGGCAACATATTATACAGTAAAGTAAAAGCATTGGTAGTTTACTACTTAGATCAAAATTGTAGTAATACTGAATATCCATCTGTTTTGGTTACATGGTACTGCGCTGACAAGAATATACCACAAATGGGATGGCCTTGTCAAACAGGAGTTTATTCTTACAGTCTGGAGGCTTTAAGTCCGAGTTCAAAGTGCCAGGCTCTAGGGGCTGGATTAAAGCCCCTCAACTTTGGGCTTCAGCTCTGCCTCCTACTCTCGGCCCACTGGAGCTAAAGGGTTGTCTTATTCAAACAGCTGCTGGTTGCTGAGACTGACAAGTCTAAGGTTGACCAGTAAAAAGGCACAGTCCTGATGTTACCAAACTACATGGCAGGCCATTAATTCAAGTCTATTGAAAGACCCCAGGTCAGGAGAGCATGGCAGGCTGCTGAAAAACGACTTGGCTACATGCAGTTTTCAAGCATTCCATAAGCTGGAGACCGTTCCCCAAAGCTTCTCTTTATATACAGGAAGCAGACCACATTCCTAACGCAGCTTCTCACAGTAGATTCCACCATGGAGTTGATTACCAGTCTCATCATGGGGAATACTATATACAGCTGCCCAGCCACTCAACCAAGCCCAGCCAAGTTGACAGACAAACTTAACTACCACACCATCTAATAAAAATTAGCATATGATTATAGTGGAAGGATGATAGGACAGGTTATGTGTGTGCATATGTGTGCTCATGTGAGTGAGCATATGTGAGTATGTGTGCATATGTGTGCATATGTGTGCAGGTAAGGTGATGGTGATGAAAGAGCTAAGGTTCATCTTCCAGTGGAGTCCACTCAAGAATGCCCTAAACTAAATAATAGCAGTAAAACATATTAATGAGATAATACTCCAAAATGCAGCTCAAGGAATTGCCTATTGGCTATAGGAAATGACATGAGATGGGAGTCAGGCAAGAGACAGCTGTTATTAAAAATATACTTGTGTATATTTAGCAATGGTGTGTATGTATACCTTTATAGCACTTAAAATAAAACATGTTAAAAAATTAGCAGACTTATACAAAACCTAAAAAATTGTCATTTGTCTGATGTTCAAGTATTGTGTGCACAGCAAGGATTGCAGCAAGGCATTTATAAGTCAGCCTGGATGTCCACACTTGCAATATCTGGTGAATTTAAGGCTTTGTTATAAATAATCCCTAGAAATCTATTGTTCATGCTGGTGATGGATATGAAAAGGTTTAAAATAAATTGAGTGTTTGATAAATTTAGTATCTATTTCAGTGACATTAATTTAGTATCTAAGGCACTTGACTGCTAACCAGAAGGCTGGCAGTCAAACCTACCAGCCACTCCTCAGAAGGAAGGTTGGGCAATCTACTTCCGTATTGATATTGCCTCAGCAACCCAAGGAGGGGTTGCTATGAGTCGGGTCCTACTCGACGGCAAAGAACATGTTTTTTTATGGGAAAACTTACAAGTTAAAGTGGTATTCTCAAATTTGAGGAGTTATGAAGTGGATAAAATGTTAGTTTATAGTAGATAAATATGGAAGTGTAGATACTGTCTTTACTTTCCAAGAAAAGCTTTGGAGTGAAAGTAACTTTTGTCATATAGCTATCAGTCTCAGGATTAAGAATTTTCTTTAGTCACAATGAACTTATTGCAGGTGAGTGCTGTTTTGAATGGCATGCTAGATCAGAGCTTCAGGGATCGAGCCATTCAGAAACACCAAGGACTAAACCTTGTGACTGCAGTTCTGCAAAACTGGAAGAAGTGTGAGTCATGGTGGGCCAACGATTCTGCTCCTGAAAGTAAAATGGCAGTGCTGACCTTGCTGGCAAAAATTTTACAGGTATTTTGAGAGACCACAAAATGTAGTTACATTTGTTTTATATTCTGTGATGTGCATCTTTAAAAATTTGATTGATGTTGCTTCAAAAGCTCATTGAAAATATTTTTGATGGATGATTGCTGATTACCTTAAATTTTATAATAATAATTGATGGATGATTGCTGATTACCTTAAATTTTATAATAATAATTTGCTATTATATATCATTATCATTTATTATACTTATTATCATTTCTTATACTTTATCTTTTTAGCGTATCTTTACATACATTGTCTTTTTTGTTTTTATTGTGATCTGGGTGAAAGCTTACACAGCAAATTCATTTTCCATACAGCAGTTCATATACATTTTGTCTTGTGACATTGACTGCAATTCCACACAAGGTGTGGAACAGATCTCTTCCCACATCCTCCCTATAGTTATCTCTTCCCTGTGTCCTTCCTTCCCATGCACTCTTGCCCCCCAAGCAGTTTCCCTGGGCATCATACACTGCCCTTCTGTTCTCCCATGATTGATCTCTCCAAGGAGTGTATCTACCTGATGTACATGTTCAACCCATATGCCTGTCTTTTATTTGTCTGGAAGCCACAGGAGTGAGTTCTATTCCAGACCCGAAGGGCAGCTAGGACCTGTAGTTTCAGGGGTTTCACCAGGCTCTACCAGACCAGCAAGCCTGGTCATTCTTTTTATGATTTTGAGTTTTGTTCCACATTGTTCTTCCACTCTATCTAGGATCTCCTGCACTGATTCCTCTCTGAGTGGGTTCACAGTGGTAGCCAGGTACCATCTACTTCTTCCTGTCTCATCGTCGTATAGGCTAGGATCACTTGATCTACCAGTCCCTTGGACTAATTGATTCCATGCATGTGGATGAGGAGAGACCCATCATTGCATCTAGAGAACCACTTGCAAGCTTTTAAGATCTCAGTCACTACTCACCAAAGTAGGATGTGGAACAATGTTTTTGTGTATGTTATGCCAGTTGAGCTTGATGTCCCCTGTGACCATGGTCCAGAGCCCACAGGTCCAACTACTCATTCCCTCTCGGTAGCTGGTATGGCCAAGAAGTCATCACAACCTTGTCCCTTGTCAGCTCTACTATATATCTGGACATTCTTACAACACATACAGATATGCTTGTAGAAACATTGCCTGCCAACCCTATTCTTCATCATGGGCACACTACCCCCTGCATAGATATACCTGATCATTCAGCCTGTCCACCCTTCTATCCACCTGTAGATCAATGTTTGCCCTCACTGAGAATGCAGTACTGTATATGCAGAAGGGTTCATCTTTGTTATCTGTACCTCCCATGTACCTTTCTATGTCTTCCTCTTCCTCAGTGCCACTGTATTGATCACTCACATTTGGTACATTGCCCTTCCCTTCACCCAAATCAGTACTTGTCTCTACCTATCTAGCAGTATTTCCTCCCCTCCCCTCCCACCCCTGGTAACAAACAAAGAAAGTTTTGTTCCATATATAAACCTTTCCTTGACTTTTTACCATAATGAACTAATACAGTATTTGTCCTTTTGTGATTGACTTCATTCAGCTAATATCCCCCAAGTTCATCCATGTTAACACACTGTTTTGTAGATTCTACATTATTCTTTAGGATCACATGGTATTCCATTGGGTGTATGTACCATAATTTCGTTATCCACTCTTTTGTTGATGGGCACCTAAGTTGTTTCCATTTTTGGCTATTGTAAATAGTGCTGCAGTGAACATAGGTGTGCATATATCTGTTCTTGTTCTGGCTCTCACTTCTTTAGGATGTATACCTAATAATGGGATTGCTGGGTCAAATGGTATTTCTAATTCCAACCTTTTAGGGAATCACGATACTGCTTTCTCCAGTGGTTTATCATTTTACAGTCTCACCAGCAGTGTATGAGAGTCCCAATCTCTGCACATCCTCACTAACATGTGTTATTTTATGTCTTGTTGAACTTTGCTGTTATTGCTGGGGTAAGTTGTTATTTCATTATTGTTTTGATTTTCATCTCTCTAATGGCTAATGATTGTGAGCATTTCTTCACGTGTTTGCAGACTACCTGAATATCTTCTTTTGTGAAGTGTCTATTCATATCTTCTGCCCATTTTAAAATTGGTTTGTTAATCTTTTTGTTGTTGAGGTTTTGGAGTTTTCTATAAATTTTATAGATAAGTCCCTTGTCAGATAATGGCATTGCCAAATATTTTTTCCCAATCTGTATGTTCTCATTTTACTCTTTTGGAGAAGTGTTTGGAAGCACATAAAAACTTAATTTTTAGAAGGTTCCATTCATCTAGTTTATCTTCTGCTATTTGTGCATTTTGAGTTATGCTTTATAGTCTATTTATGCCATAAATTAGGGTCCCTAAATTTACCCCTTTTTTTTCCTTGAGGAACTTTGTAGTTTTAGATTTCACACTTAAGTATTTAATACATCTAAAGTTAGTTTTTGTGTATGGTATGAGGTATGGATCTTGTTTCATTTATCTGCAAATGGATAATTAGTTTTGCCTGCACCATTTGTTAGACAGTCTCTTCCCCTTTTAATGGATTTCAGCCCTTTGTCAAAATTCAGCTGACCATAGTTGAATGGATCTGTTTCAAGGTTTGCAATTCTGTTCTTCTGGTGTATGTTTCTGTCATACAAATACCAGGCTGTTTTGACTACTGTGGCTATATAGTAGGTTTTGAGATCTGGGAGTGTGAGACCTTCTACTTTGTTGTTCTTCTTCAGTAGTACTTTGCTTATCCAAGGTCTCTTTCCTCTTCATATAAAATTAGTGATTGTTTTTTCCATATCCTTAACAAATGTTGATGAGATCTGGATTGGGACTGCATTGAATGTATAGATTGCTGTGGGTAGTATTGGTATTTTCATAATGTTCAATCTTCCTATCCATGAGCATGGTATGTTCTTCATTTGTGTAGATCTCTTATGGTTTCTTGAAGTAGTATTTTGTAGTTTTCTTTGTATAGGTCTTTTGTGTCCCTGGTAAGATTTATTCCCAGGTAATTTATTTTTTTGGTAGCTATTGTCAGTGGTATTGAGTTCCTTATTTCCTTTTCAGAGACCCCTTTGCCCCTTTGCTGGTGTAGAGGAATCTACCTGATTTTTGTGTGTTGCTCTTATATCCTGCCACAATGCTAAATCTCTCAATTGGTTCTCAATTTTTTACTAGTCTCTTGGGTTTTCTAAGTATAGGATTATATCATCAGCAAATGGGGATAGTTTGACTTCTTCCTTACCAATTTGGATGCCTTTGATTTCCCTTCCTTGCCCTATTGCTCTAGCTAGGACTTCCAATACAGTGTTGAATAGAAGTGGTGATAGATGGCTTCCTTGTCTGGTTCCTGTTCACAAGGGAACAGTTTCAGTATTTCAATTTAGAATAATGTTGGCTGTTGGTTTTTGTTGTTGTTGTTGTTTGTTTTTGTTTTAGTTTTTATTGTGATTTGGGTGAAAGTTTACAGAGCAAATTCATTTTCCATACAGCAGTTCTTACATATCTTGTTTCATGACATTTACTGCAATTCTCCATAATGTAACAGCTTTCTTCCCACTTCCTCCCTTTAGTTACCTCTTTCCTGTGTCCTTCTTGCCTATGCATTCCTACCCCCTCATGTATCTCCCTGTGCAAATATTACCCTTCAAATCTCCCATGCTTGATCATTCTGTAGAGTGTATCTACTTGATATAATGTTCATCCTATATGTCTCTCTTTTGTTTGGCTGGAAGCCACGGGAGTGAGTTCAGCTCTAGACCTGAAGAGTAACTAGGGGCCATAGTCTCAGGAGTCTCACCAGGCTCTGTTAGACAGTAAACCTGTCTTTTGTATGATTTTGAGTTTTGTTCTTCCTTGTTCTCTAACTTGATCCAGGATATTCTGCACTGATCCCTTTCCACGTGGTTGATGATGGTAACCAGGCACCAACTAGTTCTTCTCATCTCACAGTCATGTAGGCTGAGGTTTGCATGGTCCACTAGTCCCTTGGACTGTTTCCATGCAACTTTGGTTTTCTTCCTTCTTCTTTGCTTTGGACAAGGAGAAACCATCATTGCTTCTAGATGGCTGCTTGTAAGCTTTTTTTTTTTTTAAATTTATTGTGATTTGGGTAAAAATTTACAAAGCAAATTCACTTTCCATACAGAGGTTCACATACACTTTGTCTCATGACATTGACCACAATTATCCACAATGCAACAGCTCCCCTCCTAGTTCCTTCTGATAGTTACTTCTTCCCTGAGTCCATCCCTCCCTGCACTCCTGCCCCCTGAGCTGTCTCCCTGTGCGTAAGCAGCCCTTCTTTCTCCCATGATTGTTCGCTCCATAGAGTATATCTACCTGAGGTAAATATTCAACTCATATGCCTGTCTTTCGTTTGGCTGGAAGCCACAGGTGTGGGTTCAATTCCAGACCTGAAGGGCAGCTAGGGTCCATAGTCTCAGTGGTTCCACCAGGCTCTATCAGACCAGCAAACCTGGTCCCCCCCCCTTTTTTTTTTTTCCAAATGATTTTGAGTTTTGTTCCACATTGTTCTCCCTCTCTATCCAGGATCTCCTACATAGATCCCCTTCCAAGTGGTTGACAGTAGTAGCCAGGCACCATCTAGTTCTTCTGGTCTCATAGTCATATAGGCTGCAGATTGGATGGTGTACCAGTTGCTGGGACTAATTGTTTCCATGAATTTTTGGTTTTCTTCATTCTTCTTTGCTTTGGACGAGAAGAGACCCATCGTTGTATCTAGATGGCAGCTTGCAGGCTTTTAAGATCCCAGTCGCTACTTGTCAAAGTAGGAGGTAGAACAATGTTTTGTGTAGTATGTTATGCCAATTGAGCTTGATGTCCTCTGCGACTATGGTCCCAAGCCCATGGGTTCAACTACTTGGTCCCTCTGGGTAGATGGCTGTGACCAAGCAGTGACTACAACCTTGCTCCTTTTCAGCTCTACTATACACCTGGGAATTCAGATCATATACATAAACTCATAGGACCATTGTCTTCCAGCCCTATACATGTTCTTGGGTATGCTCCCCGCTTCATAGACATATCTAATAATTCAGTCTGTCTACCCATCTATCCACCTACATATCCATGTTTGCCGTCACTGACAGTGCAGTACTGTATGTGCAAAAGGGTTCACCTTTGTTGTCTATACCTTCCATGTAGCTCGCTATGTCTTTCTCTTCCTCGTTGCCACCATATTGATCACTCACATTTAGTACATTGCCCTTCTCTTCACCCAAATCAGTACTTATCACTACCTGTCTAACAGTGTTCCCTCAGCTCCCCTCCCACCGCTGGTAACCCACAAAGAAAATTTCCTTCCATAGATAAACCTTTCCTTGACTTTTACAATAATGGACTAATACAATATTTTTCCTTTTGTTATTGACTTATTTCACTCAGCATAATGTCCTCCATGTGCATTCACGTTATGCAGTGTTTTGCAGATTCTACATTATTCTTTAGCATTGCATAGTATTCCACTGTGTGTATGTACTATAGTTTGCTTATCCATTCCTCAGTTGATGGACACCTAGGTTGTTTCCATCTTTGATTCAATTTGCAACTCTCCATCTCTTGAGTGGTGCATTTAATCCATTAACATTCAGTGTAACCATTGACAAGTATGAACTGGTTGCTGTCATTTTGGTATCTGTTTTTTCATGGTGTCCCTGGTTTCTTTGTTCCATATGATTTTCTGTGCTGAGCTCATTATGTTTATGAATCATGTTATCATTTCCTTTGTTGCTGTTGTTTTAGTATATGAAAGTTTTTTAAATCAGGACTGAGTGCTAGATTTTATCAAATGCCTTTTCTGCATCGATTGATATGATCATATGGTTCTTTTCCTTTTTTTATTTATGTGATGGATTCCATTGATTGTTTTTCTAATGTTGAACCATCCTTGCGTACTTGGCATGACCCCTACTTGGTCATAATTAATAATTTTTTGATAAGTTTTTGGAGTCTATTGGCTAGGATTTTTTATTGAAGTTTAGGTTTACATACATTGTCTTAATGGACACTTTTAAAGTATTTAAGAATAAGAATTATTTAAATATTGTTGAAGCCCCACAACAAACTTATAATCAAGTTCTAAAATTTAAATATGAAAAATATATTAAAGGAAATAGAAGCATATATAGAAGTGTGATATGTTTTTGTTTCCTTTCCTTTAGATCGATTCATCTGTATCTTTTAATACAAATCACAGCTCATTTCCTGAAATCTTTAGAACATATACTAGTCTGCTTGCTGACTCAAGGTTGGGTCTACATTTAAAAGTAAGTGTTTAAAAAGAATATTTTTACATTCTCAATTATTTACTATTTTTTATAGTTTTTCATAATTATGATTTTTTAATTTGGAAAATTTCATACATGTGCAAAAGCAGAATAACTATTATCACAGTAAATCCCCATTTACTTGAAAGTAGCCTCAGTAATCCTTGCTGTGAGCTTGTTTGATTAACCACCTTCCTCTACCTTGGAGGAAGCCTCAGGCATTATATTATCTGGTCTATAGATACTTTACATGTCTGTCCAAAACGTAAGAATATTTCTTTTAAAGCATAATGACAATGAAATTATTATACTTGGAAGAGGTAACATTTATCTTTGCATATGAATGATTTAAATTGTCTTTTTTGAAAATTGGTATATAATGAATGACAGCCTCTAACTTTTAATTATTTTTATATTAATAAAAAATTTGAACTATCTGAGTATTTTCTAGGGCCAATAACTTAATAAGTACAATTTAAAGTTACTAATTTTAAAATCCTGTTATATTTAGAGTTTAAGTTCTGTTAAAATGTGGTCTTCATGAAAAGGATCCTTTTACTGGATAATGAAGATAATTCTCTGGAATTTTTGGCTCTGTATTATTAATTAAGTTTCCCATTTCTCAACATAAGGGAGTCTTGTTACTTACCCGCCACTTGAAGGCAGTAGGAAACAACTCTTAGTTCCTTTTAAATTCAGTGTGAACATCTTTATTAGTTCCACAGGAATCGTTGTGAGGTTCCCTCTAGTTTTCCAACATCTTCTTTCCATGTAACACTTACTCAGTACATCTGTACCAGAGCTGTTACTTGTATAAGGACAAAACAGTGCAGAATCAGCATATGATGGCCTATTTATTTAAATTTATAGAGCCCCTTGAGCCCACTTAGCTTTGTCTGGGAAGGCAATTTATAGAATTCTATCAGGCTGTGTTTTGGTTTTTTGCTTTTCATTGTTATGAAATATGTATGTATGACAAAATTAGTGAGGGTTTTGATGTACTCTAGAAGTTATTCTGAAATCATCCATTGAATTCACATTTGCCTTATTTCCAAAGTCTTTAGAAAGCATTCATTTTATTTGTTATGTAGGTTCTATAAGCCATGATTAGTACAATTTCATATGTCAGCATTGTTCCACAGGGTCAAGCTATAATTATTCTTCCGTTCTTCACCAATCTTACTGGAGGAAATCTTGAGGACCTTAAGCATGTTCTTGAAAAACTTGTGGTTTCTAATTTCCCTATGAAGTCAGATGAATTTCCCCAGGGAACACTACAGTATAATAATTATGTGGACTGCATGAAAAAGGTTAGTTCTTAGTAGTACCAAATAAAATTAAAACATTGGTTTTTCTGTTACATTTCTTGATTAAAAGAAACGAGTGAAATATCCAGAATCACAAAAGTATCCTAACTTTAAGAACTCAATTTAATGCACTTTGAAAGTTAGCCATTTGTATAGGTAGATGCATATCTGAATCCTTTGGAATTCTTCCCTCTCCCCATGGTAATACTGTATTTTTGGTTAAGGTTTACAAAGCAGTTTAGCTTCCCACTCAACAATTTCTACACATGTTGTTCAGTGATATTTGTTACATTACTCACAATGTGTCAGCATTCTCATTTTCTTTCTGCTTTTTCTGTTTTCCATTAATCTAGTTTCCCTGTCCTGTTACATTTTCATCTTTGTTTTAAAGTAATTATTGCCTGCTTAGTTTCATGTAGGTGATTTTCTTTAAAGGCACATAGAATGTAAGGATGATATTCATATTTTTTGAGCCAGTTTATTCTCTAGCTACAAGATGACCTCAGGGGTTAGCTTTGGTTAAAAGTTTAAGAGTATTTCAGGACAGTAGTCTCAAGTCTATCAGTCTCAACTACTCCAGTAGGTCCATTTTTTTTTTTTTTTTCTTTTTAAAATTTTGTAAGCTTCTGTTCCTTATTTTTTTCCCATTCTAACAGGGTCCATCTATTGTGGCCCTTATTAAAATGGTCGGTAATAGTAGCCAAGCACCATCTAGCTCTTCAGGTATCAGGGTAGATGTGGCTGTGCTTCATGTAGACTGTTTATCCTATAGAGTAATTCACTCCCTTCTACCTCATTTTTTTAATTGTGAAATATTTTATGCATTAAGGTGGAACATATAATGTATATATAAGTTATGAAGAATAATACCAAAAGGAGTTGATAATAGAATGTTATCAATTTATGGAGAAAAAAAAATTAGTAGTAGTGATTATTTGAGAAGTGTTTAGTGATTGTCACCTTTAATACTTAATATACAGCTGATGGTCCCTAAAATACTAGTGGTTTACAGAAGAGAGGAGATTATTTTCCTCTCTGGTACAATTCTAGGTTGGCAGCCCAGGGCATCTCCATAGTCAATAGGGACCCAGTCTCCTATTATCTCTTTGCTCTGTCATCCTCCTTACCCAGCTTCTATCTTATTGTCCTATATTGCTGCTCTATTTCCTGTCACCTTGTTCACTTCCAGCCAATGAGAGGGAGGGAAGAGTAGTAGAGAACACATCTCTTCCTTTTACTGGCTCAACCCAGAAGTTGTACATGTTACTTCTCCTTATAATTCACTGGCCACATACTACTACAAACAAGACTGGAAACATTGTTTTCATTCTGGTTGGCCATTTACTAAACTGCAACTCAGCGATTTAACCACTGAAAAAAAGAGGATAACTAATTGGGGGTGGGGAGAGTTGTGGTCTACCACACTTAAGTTGTACTGAGCACTAGGCTAATGTGTGGATCCTCAAAAACAATTAAGACTTTGGTTTTGTTTTTAAGGAGCTTATCATTTAAGAAAGGAGCTCTAGTGGCATAGTGGCTAAGGCCTTTGACTGCTAACCAGAAGGCTGGCAGTTCAAACCCACCAGCCACTCTTTGGAAAGAAGATTGGGCAATCTATTTCTGTAGAGATACCACCTTGGAAACCTAAGGAGGGTTCACTATGAGTGAATTTGGGTTTTTTTATAGTTTAAGAAACTACAAAGAAATGGATGATTAAAACCCCCTGTAATCAAGGCTCACTGTTTTCTTGTCAGTGGAGGTTTATGGGTTGCTATGATGCTAAGCTTTGAGACTAAGAAAGACTAGGAAGAAAGGCCTGGCAGTCTACTTTTGCAGATTAGTCTGTGAAACCCCTGTTGTTGTTATTTGCCATTGAGTCAGACCCGACTCATAGCGACCCCTCCTTGGGTTTCCAAGGCAGTATCACTACGGAAGTAGATTGCCTCATCTTCCTTCTGAGGAGTGGCTATTGGGTTTGAACTGCCAGCCTTCTAGTTAGCAATCAAGTGCCTTAGACACTATGCTACCAGAGCTATGCATCGTTAACAGTCTTATTGTTATGCATGAGGTAGCCATGAATTGGAGGCTGACTTATCAGCAGCTAACAACAACAACAATCAAGGCTTAGGGGAGATAAGTATATAGCAAGAGTGTGGCAGATCATATTTTCCAAAGATGGCCAAACCAATATATCCATCCCATGTTGAAAGACAAGGTCTAATTTTCCTTCACTTGGTGTGGGCTGGCCTTAAATACTTGTTTCGAATGAATAGAATTAAATGGAACTGATGCTGTGTAACTTCCGACATTCATCATTAAAGACATCACAGCTTCCTCCTGACACTCAAATATGTTGTCCATGGGACCCCATCACCATGGAGTTATTTGGAAAGTGTGGTTTATAAGCACCACCTGTCCACACATATTTTTCCGTCCTCATTCTTTTAATATATGTATTTTTAAACATACAGAAAAGTTGAAAGGATAGTAAAATAAACAACCATATAACCATCTCCTATATTTAACATTTGTTAACGTTTTATAATATTTGCTTCTGTGTGTGTAGGTGTGTATGTTTTCATTTTAGCTGAAACATTTGCAATTTAACTAAACATTATGATATTTCATCCCTAAATGCTTCAGCATGCAAAGCCTATGACTGAGGCATAATATTACTATCATGCCTAAGAAACTTAACATTCGTCTAATATTATCTGTTATCTAATCCATATTCACATTTCTCCAAAGGTCTCCATTTGTACCTTGATTTTTCAAACCAGGATCTAATTAAGGTTCTTGAATCGCCATGGCTCCATTATCTTCTAATCTAGAACTAGTTCACTTATCCTTTTTATTTTTCCATAGTATTCAGTTTTTGGAAGAAATTAGAATAGTTCTCTTGCATGATGTCCCGTATTTATGTTATTGTTCCCTTGAGATGTTCTTTATCTTTTTCCTCTATCCTCTGTATTTCCCTCTTTTTTTTCCTCCTCCTCTCTCCATTTGAAAGGTGTGTGTTTTTTGTGCAAGTAGCAGGTAATCGAGGAGGTGCCTTCGCCCTATGTAGGTATACTTCTTCCTAACAATCTGACATCTAATGGTTTTAACACTCAGAAAGATTCTAAACACCTCTTTAGAATTTTTCTTATCACTGAACATTTGAAGAAACCTTCTAACCTAAGAAAGATGCAAAACAATAGGAAAAACACATTCCTGGGAAAGAGAAACAGTGAAGGGGGAGACAAGAGAACCTGAAAGAAATTGTACAGAATAACATTGAGAGATGACAGAAAGTATTATTTATGAGAAAACAACAAAGGCTGTTGGAAATTTAATTCATAAAAGCAAAAGAAAAAACTTAGCAGAACAGAAGATAAAATTGAGAATATCTTCTGGAAAGTAGAATAAACAGACATCATGAAAGCAGGTAGGAGGGTAAAGATATGAATATAGAGAAACAGTATAGAATATCTACTGTGTACTGAAGGAGATGTGGAAAGACCATGTAGGTCCAGAATGGAAGGGCCTTTAGTAAATGGACAGCATCATGGAATTTTAGGACCTGGGGATAAAGAAAAGATTCTATAGATTTTTAAAAGGAAAAACATCTACAAAACCTTAAAAGGATCAAAACCCAAATAGTTTAGTGAGCATTATTACATGCAAGGCATTCTTTAATATATGCAAAACTGACAAAAATAGTAGCATGTGTTAATTTTCTGTTAAAATCTGTTATATATTCTCTATTTTATTATTTAGAACTGTTAAAACAGATAGAGCCCAACAGGTTTTTCTATTACTTGAAACATTTTGTAAAATAATTATTACATATTTTTCTAGTTTCTAGATGCATTGGAATTGTCTCAAAGTCCTGTATTGTTGCAATTGATGACAGAAATTCTTTGTCGGGAACAGCAACATGTTATGGAAGAATTATTTCAATCCACTTTCAAAAGAATTGCCAGTAGGTAAGTCAATGTAGTCTGGGATCTAAGAACCACATACATTTTATTTCTAGGGGAAATTGTCTTCTCTGCCCCTAGAAAGTTGACTGGTAGTTACACTCAACTTTTGCTAGATACCTAAGGACTAAATGTTTCTGTTTTAGATTGGTTTGTTTTTCTTCTTATTTTAAAAAATGGAAAAACCTGTATTATGAAAGTATTCAAATGTACTCAAAGCTAAAGGGAAGAGAAATTAACCCTCTATACTCATCCTCCAAGGAGCTCTGTTGGTATAGTGGTTAAGGCTACTAACCAAAAGATTCAAACCCACCAGCCACTCCACAGAACAAAGGTGAGACAGTCTGCTTTCTTAAAGATTTATAGCCTTGAAAACCCAATGGGTGTCACTATGGGTTGGAATTGACTTAGTGGTAGTGAGTTTGGTTTTTGGTACTCATCCTCCAGAATGAACACGCTCCAGAATCTTCCCAGTGTCTTTGTCCCTTTTGTCTTTTTTCTCTTTGCTGTTATCTAATTTAAAATTAAAAAGTAAAAAATCTTAAATTAGATAACAACAAAGAGAAAAAAGACAAAAGGGCTCTGGTGGCGTAGTGCCTAAGGCACTTGACTGCTAACCAGAAGGCTGGTGGTTCAAACCTGCCAGCCACTCCTCGGAAGGAAGGTTGGGCAATCTACTTCCATAGCGATTAGGCCTCGAAAACCCAAGGAGGGTTTGCTATGAGTCGGATCCGACTTGACGGCAGTGAGTTTGGTTTTTTGGTTTTGTTACCTAATTTAAAGCAAATTTCTGACATCATCTCATGTCACCTCTAAATACTTCTGTATGTAGCTCTAAGAAGTGATATTATTTTGAATAGCAACCATTATCAACTAAAAAACACTGTCATTAATTCCATATTCAGATTTTCCCAATAGTCTCAAATGTTCTTATACTTTTGTATTGTTTGAATGCAGATCTAAACAAGGTCTAGGCATAGCATTTCACCGTTGTTTCTCTTCACCCACATCAGTGCCCTTCCTTTCTTGGTTTTTCTCTTTCGTGTTTGAAGAAACCTGTACACCTGTCCTGTTCTGAATTTATCTAATTCATTCACGTTCTTTTCACTTAATTTGTTTCGTTAGCAAACAGAAAGTTAAATCTAAGCTCCAATTGATTCAGGTTCAAATTTTGATAAGACTACTTAGTAGGTGGTGTTCTCGTTCTACATAATATTAGGTGGCACATATGCCCGGTTTTCCTAATTTTAGTGAGGCTTAGATTGATGAGCCAAGTTCCTCAAACTTTTCCCTTATGGTTTTAGCATCTGTTGATGACTGTTGCCCCAGGTGAGTTATTTCACTAGAAGTTGCAAAATGATGATTTTTCTGATTCTTTTATTTCTTGTAAACTTAGTAGCTGGAATTACACTGTATAGAACTTGTCCTAATCAGTAGGACTATTTGGTTACCTAAAATATAGTTCATACATGGGAAGACAGAACAAATACTTAATGTTTCCCCTTTGTTTGTTGATTTTTAAAGTAAGGGCTTTATGCCTTACCTCCATCCAATTGTTTCCAATGAGTTGTTTTTCCACCCCCCCAATTGGAATTTATTTATATCGAATATATAACTACTCATGAGTGAGAATTACATTTTAACATTTTATTAAGTTATACTTTACATATTATAAATTTCACCCCTTTTTCATATACAATTTAAAGATTTTTAGTACTTCACTGAGTGGTGCAACCATTACCAAAGAGCATTTTCATCCCCCATTAAGATTCTACGTGACCATTCACAGTTAACCCTGTTTTCAGCCCCATTTCCAGGTGACTGTTAATCTTCTTTCTAGTTTATTAATTTGCCTCTTCTAGATATCTCATGTAAATGGAATCATATAATATGTGATCTCTTATGTTAGGCTTCTTTATACAGCATAATGTTTTTGAGGTTCGTCCATGATGTAACATGAGTCAGTAGTTCATTCTTTTTTATTGGCATATAAAAAAAAAAATCGTAATTAACCAGCTGTAGAATAATCTATACAACAATAGCATAATATTCATCCATTTCAAGTGCACATAGGGCATTCTTTAGTACAGTCCATATATTGTTGTTGTTGTTGTTATGTGCTGTCGAGTCGGCCCCAACTCATAGCGACCCCTCCTTGGGTTTCCGAGGCAGTATCACTACGGAAGTAGGATTGCCCAACCTTCCTTCCGAAGAGTGGCTGGTGGGTTTGAACCGCCAGCCGTCCATATATTAGTGCATAAAATAAGTCTTAATAAATTTAAAAGAATTAAAATCCTACAAAGTATCTTCTCCAACCACAGTGAAGTTAAGTAAGAAATCAACAATAGAAAGAAATTTTGGAAATCACAAAATAACCATCTAATAAACATGTATTTCTAAATAACCTATGGGTCAAAGAAGAAATTACAAGGGAATTCAGAAAGTATTTTGATCTGAATAAAAACACAGCATATAAAAATTCATGGGATGCATGTACAGTAGTACTTAGAGGGAAATTTTTATCTATTAATGCCTATATTAGAAAAGAAGAAAGATCTCAAATCAATAAGCTTTCATCTTAAAGACATTTAGTAATAGAAAAGGAAACTAAGCCAAAGAGAAGCAGAAGGATGGAAATCATAAATACAAGAATGAAGATTCATGAAATAGAAAACAGAAAAATGCTAGAGAAAGTCAATGAGCCAAAAAATGGTTCTTTGATAAACAAAAATGACAAACTGTTAGCTAGATTAACTAAGAGTAAAAAGGAGAAGACAAATTATGAAAATTAGTGAAAAGTGAGACATAACCACTAACCCCTTAGAAGTTAAAAAAGCTGATAAGGAAATATCATTAATAACTTTATGCCAACAAATTCAGCAACTGAAATGAAATGGACAAATTCTTAGCAAGTCACAAATTACCAAAACTGACTCAAGAAGATACAGGAGATTTGAATATACTTCTAACAAATAAAGAAAAAATGAATTAGTATTTAAAAATCTTCCCACAAAGAAAAGCCTTAACTCATTTTGACTTCACTGTTAAATTTCATCATGTTTTTAAAGAAAATAATGCCACTACTTCACAAATTCTTCTAGAAATAGAAAAGGAAGCAACATTTCCCCACACATTCTTTTAAATCAATATCACCCTGAAAGCAAAGCCAGACAGACATCTTAAGAAAACTGTAGGCCAATATCATTTATGAATGTTGTTGTTGTGTTGTTACGTTCCGTCGAGTTGGGCCCAACTCATAGTGACCGCTCCTTGGGTTTTCAAGGCAATATCACTACAGAAGTAGATTGCCCCATCTTCCCAGGAGTGTCTGGTGGGTTTGAACCACCAGCCTTCTGGTTAGTAGTCAAGTGTCTTAGGCACTATGCTACCAGAGCTCCTCATTTATGAGTATAACAGCAAAAATCCTCAAAAATGTCTTAGAACATTGAATAACATATCAAAAGCATTATGTACCATATCCAAATGAAATGTATCCCAGGAATGCAAGACTGATTTAACATCTGTAAATTAATGAATGTTATGCACTGTAGAAATAGAATAAAGGCCAAAAATAACACATTATTATCTCAGTAGATGCAGAAAAAGCATTTGACAAAACCCAACACCCATTCATAATAAACTGAAAAAGGTCATCAATGAAAAACCTATGGCTGACAAAATTTTGAATGGTATAAGTCTGAATGCTTCCTCTCTGAGTTTATGTTATTCAGTAACAACAGAGGGATTCTCACTCTTCTCCTCAGTAGCCAGTTCAATCAGGCACGAAGAAGAAATGAAAGGCAACTAGATAAAAGAAGAAGAAGTAAAACTATAAACACAGATGGCATGATTCTACATGTAAGAAGTTCTAAGAATCTATAAAAAACTATTATTAGAAGCAATGAACAAGTCCAGCAAGTTTACAGGATACAGGATCAATATTAAAAAATAAATTTTATTATAGAAGGTAAATGGTACTGGGACACCTGCATCCATATGCAAAAGAATGAAATTGGACTTATACCTCATACCATCTAAAAAATTAACTCAAAATGGATCAGTGGCCTAAATATAAGAACTAAAATCATAAAACTCATGAAAGAAATCATAGGAGTAAACTTTAAAACTTTTTTTTTTGACAATTTATTCTTAGATGTGATGCCAAAAGCACAGATTGGAAAATAAAAAATGGATAAATTTAATTTTATCAAAATGAAAGAATTTGAGGGAATGAAAAGGTTTTGTCAAGAAAGTGAGGAGACTTACGGAGTGGGAGAAAATATCTGGTAACCGTATATCTGATAAGGTTTTTATTTTTTAAATTATGTTTTACGTGAAAGTATGAGTATCAAATTAAGTTCTTAACAATTTTTATACAAAGTTTTACACAAATTATTTCATAACTTTGGTTACAATTTTCACAATGTGGCAGCATTCTCATTATTTCCATTCTCTTCTGTTTCCACTGATTTAGATTCCATTCCCCTCTTTATTTTCCCATCTTTGCTTTTAGGTAAATGTTGACAGTTTAGTTTCCTGTCGTTGATTGTCTAAGGGAGCACCTTTAAGCCACACTTTTTATAATCCAATCTATTGTTTGGCTGGAAGGTGACCTCTAGAAATAGCTTCAATTTCAAGTTCAAATAGCATCTTAGAGTGATAGTTTTTGGGGTTTCTCTAGTCTCTGTCAGTCCATTTGGTCTGGCTTTTTTTTTTTTTCAGGAATTTGAATTTTGTTGTACATGTTTCTCTCATTCTATCTCCATCCATTGTGTCCCTGGTCAGAACAGTTAGTAGTGGTAGTTGTACAGCATCTAGTTCTTCTGGTCTCAGGTTAGAAGAGGTCATGGTTCATATGGGCTATTAGTCCTGTAAAACTAGTTTCTTCTTGAGTGTTTGGTTTCCTTCATTCTCTTGTGCTTCACATAATTAGAGACCAACAGTTGTATCTTAGATGGCTGATTGCAGGCTTTTAACACCCCAGAGGCTACTCATTAAAATAGAATATAGAACATTATCTTTGTGAACTATGTTATAGAAGTTGACTAAGTTGTCTCGTGAAACTGTGGTCCTAATAAGCTTTTTAACCCAGTAAACCACTCCTGCAAGTTGTTTGGATATGTCTAGGAAATCTCCGTAACTGTGCTCTATGTATGTTTTAATATATTTTAGTTTAAATGTATGTAATAATGTACGTAACACACACAAACAACTATACACATATGCCTACAGATACACCTATACATGCAAGTGTGTTTACTTGTATATGCTTTTCTGTACACATATATGCACATATTTATCTTGTAACCACACATATATTTTGATTATTAGTGTTTGTTCTGGTTACCTAGTGCCGCTCTGATGAGAAATATACCACCAATGGGAAGGCCTTAACAAACAGGAGTTTATTCTTACAACTTGGAGGATTTAAGTCCAAGTTCAAAGTGCCAGGCTCTCGGGGCTGAGTAAAAGCCCCTCAACCTTGGGGACCAGCTCTTCCTCCTACTCCCGGCCCACTGGAGCTAGAGGCTTTCCTTCACTCAGACACCTGCTGGTTGCTGAGGCTGAGAAACCCCAAGATTGACAAGTAAAAAGGCACAGTCCTGATGTTACCACACGGCAAGCAATTGACTTAAGTCCATTGTAAGTCCCAAGGTCGGCAGAGCATAGCAGGCTACTGAGCAACGATGTGGCTACATCCAGGGTCCAAGCGTGCCATAGGCTAGAGACCATTTCCAAGGCTTCTCTTTATATACAGGAAGCAGACCACATCCCAAAGACAGCTATTCAGCTGCTTGTGGTAGATACCACCATGGAGTTGATTGCCAGTCTCATCATGGGGAATAACTACCACCAGCTGCCCAGCCACTCAACTAGGCCCAGCCAAGTTGACACAAAAACATAACCACCACAGTGTCATTGCAAAATCGTATGTTAAGCATTTGTCGAAATTATCCCTTTTTCTTGTGCACTTGTGTACTTCTGATTGTCTTCATTTACTTTGGTCAAGTTGTGCAGACTTTACCAGTATTTGGTATTGCCTTTCCCATCAGAATTAACAGGTGTCTTCTGTCTAGAAAGTGTTTCCTGCTGCCTTCCTGTTTCATCTCTACATCAAACAATGTTACTTTCTCTGTGTTTATCTATTCTTGACTTACGATAGTAATTGTCCTTTTGTAACTGACATATTTCATTGAGCATAATGTCTTCCATATTCATCTGTGGTGTACTTCATGGACTCCTCATTGTTCTATATTTAAAAAAAAGAAAAAAAATATTCTTTATAGTTGCATACTGTTCCATTGTGTGTATTTACCACAATTTATTTATCTATTCATCCATTGATGTGTGCTTAGGTTGTTTTCATCTTTTTTCTATTGTGAATTACGCTACAATGAACATAGTGTGGATATGTTTACTTGTGTCACTGCTGTTACATCTCTAGGATATATATATTATATATATATAATATATATATACTAAATACTTAAGCTTGTCAATCTACTTCCGTAGTGATACCACAGGTATCAGGTATGCAAGGATGGTTCAGCATTAGAAAAACAATCAACGTCATCCGCCACATAAATAAAACAAAGGAGAAGAACCACATGATCATATCAATTGATACAGAAAAGGCATTTGATAAAATCCAACACCCATTGTTGATCAAAACTCTCAGCAAAATAGGAATAAAAGCGACATTCCTCAACATAATAAAGGGCATCTATGCAAAACCAATAGCCAACATTATTCTCAACGGAAAAAGACTGAAAGCATTCTTCTTGAGAACAGGAACCAGACAAAGATGCCCGCTATAACCACTTATATTCAACATTGTACTGGAAGTCCTAGCCAGGGCCATAAGGCAAGAAAGGGAAATCAAAGGCATCCAAATTGGTAAGGAAGAAGTCAAACTATCCCTATTTGCAGATGATATGATCCTGTACCTAGATTCTTCTCCAAACTTGGTGCCACGTCTTTCTTCATATAGTCCAGCTTCTTGGATTATTTGTTCAGCATATAGATTGAGTAAGTATGGCGAAAGGTTATAACCCTGACGCACTCCCTTCCTGATTTTAAACCACGTATTGTCCCCTTGTTCCATTCGAGTGACAGCCTCCTGGTCAAGGAACTCCAGGTTCCTCATGAGTACAATCAAGTGTTCGGGAATTCTCATTCTTCTCAATGTTATCCATAATTTTTCATGATCCATACTATCAAATGCCTTTGCATAGTCAATAAAACACAAGTAAACATCTTTCTGGTATTCTTTGTCTTGAGCCAAGATCCATCTGACAGCAGCTATGATATCCCTTGTTCCACGTCCTCTTGTAAATCCAGCTTGCACCTCTGGAAGTTCTGTACCAATATACTGCTGCAACCATTATTGAATTATTTTTAGTAAGATCTTTGTTGCATGTGATATTAATGATATTGTTCTATAATTTCTACATTCTATGGGATCACCTTTCTTTGGAATGAGTACAATTATGGATCTCTTCCAGTCAGTTGGCCAGGTAGCTGTCTTCTAAATCTGTTGGAATAACCGAGTGAGTGCCTCCAGTGCGGCATCCGTTTGTTGAAATATCTCAGTGGGTATTTCGTCAATTCCTGGAGCCTTGTTCTTTGCCATTTCCTTCATTGCAGCTTCGACTTCCTCCTTCAGTACCATTGGTTCTAGATCATATCCCACCTCCTGAAATGGATGAAGATTGACCAGTTCTTTTTGGTAGAGTGACTCTGTGTATTCGTTCCATCTTCTTTTCATGTTCCTTGCATCATTCAATGTTTTGCCCTTAGAATCTTTCGTTATTGCAGCTTAAAGTTTTTCCTCAATTCTTTCAGCTTGAGAAATGCCACGCGTGTTCTTCCCTTTTGGTTTGATTTTGAGAGCAGCATGGGAAAAACCAAAAGTTACATGCAAGGGGCAACCATAAGACTAAGCTTGGATTTTTCGACAGAAACCATGTAGGCGAGAAGACAGTGGGATGGTATATATAAAACAAAGAAAGAGAAAAATTTCCAACCAAGAATTATGTATCCAGCAAAATTGTCCCTTAAATATGATGGTGAAATCAGGATATTTCCTTATAAGCAGAAATTAAGGCAATTTGTTAAAACCAGATCAATCTTACAAGAGATACTAAAGGGAGCTCTTTGGACAGAGAAGCAACAACTGACCATTAACACACATGATGATATAACCCAGAAACCAACCCAGCTATGGAAGTGTCCAAAGTAAATGAGCCTACAAGATTGTAAACAGGGAACTAGAGACACTAACCGACAAATGAGGACAACTACAAAACAAAAAGAAGGAAAAAAATTTGTGTCGTTACAGAATTTCTAGATGGTAGGGAAGTCAAGACAACTACAAGATAGAACGGACTGTTCTAAACTTGGGAAGAAAGCTATAAATCACAGGGTAATCTCTGAGAGAAATGATAAACCTTTACATCAAAATGCAAAAGAGGACCAGCATAAATATGCAGCAAATACTAAAACAATAGCAATGAAGGAAGTGATAACATGATTCATAAACAAAATGAGCTCAGCATAGAAAATTAATTATATATTAACAAAGAAATCAACACAATGAAAAAGCACAGAATGAAAATGACAGCAACAAATTCGTATTTGCTGATAATTATATATGGCAAGGGACTTACTCTAAGATTGATGGAAAACTGCAATGGTTCCACACCAAAGGAATTAACAATCCAATTGAAAAATTGGGCAGAATACACGAATAGACACTTCACCAAGTAGGATGTTCAGGTGGTCAGCTAACACATGAAAAGATAATCAAAATCATTGCCCATCAGAGAGATGTAAATCAAAACAACAATGAGATATACCATCTCACCCCAGTACTGATGGCAAGGTTCTTTGAGATCGAAAATAACAAATGCTGGTGGGGATGTGGAGAGATTGGGACTCTCATACACTGCTTGTGTGACTGTGAAATGACACAACCACTGTGGAAAGCAATATGGTGATTCCTTAGAAAGTTGGAATTGGAGATACCATTTGACCCAGCAATTCCATTACTAGGTATATATACTAGAGACGTTAGAGCCATGATAGGAACAGTTACATGCACACTCATGTTCATCACAGCACTATTTACAATAACAAAAAGATGGAAACAACCTACGTGCCCATCAGCGGAAGAGTGGATGACCAAACTATGGTATATACACATACTAAATGCTATGCAGCACTGAAGAGTAATGTAGAGTCTGCAAAACACCACATAATATGCATGAATTTGGAGGACATTATGCTGAGTGAAATAGGTCAATCACAGAAGGAGAAATATATTACTTCATTGTTGTGGAGGGTCAAGGAAAGTTTTATATTTGGAGGGACATTGTCTTTGTTGGTTGCCAGGGGTTGGAGGGGAGGGGAAGGAACACTGCAAAAAAAAAAAAAAAACAAAAAAACCATTGATCTATGTTACTTTAGTTTTGTGTATTTCACTGTACATAAATTATATTTCAATAAAATGCACTAAATATATTTATTATTTATTAAACAAATAAATATTTGTTTCACTTCTTAAAAAAAAAGAATTTTTCTTTATGTCTTTGCCTGGCTTTGGTATTAGGGTTTTGCTTGATGCATACAATGAAGTAGGGAGTATTCCTTCAGATTATATGTTTTGAAATAGTTTGTGAAGAATTGGCATCAGCTCTTTTCTGAATGTTCGGTAGAATTTTCTAGTGAAGCTCTCTGAGCCAGGGCTTTTTTTTTTTTTTCTGGGATGTTTTAAAATAATATCTCTTAACTTCTTTTTTTAAAAATATACTTTTAATTACTTTGTTGTTTTTGAGAAGATACACACAAAACATACACCAGTTCAACAGTTTCTACATGTACTCTGATAAGGCTTTAATTATATAAAGAACAGCAACTTAGCCACAAAAATAGATAACCCAGTTGTAAAATGGCCAAATGATTTAAGAGACATTTCTCCAAAGATATAAAAAAGGCCAATGAGCACATGAAAAGATACTTAGTATCCTTAATGACTAGGGAAATGCAAGTCTTCACTACAATGAGATACTATCTGTGCCCACTTGGTTGGATATTATCAGAAAAGTAAAAACTCTTATGTGTTGGTGACGATGGAGAGTAATTGAAACCCTCTTGTGTTGTTGGTGGGAATGTAAAATGGTATGTCTGCTATGGAAAACAGTTTGCGAGTTTTCCTCAAAAAGTTAATAATTGAATTTTCATGTGTTGTTGTTGTATGTTCTTGCATGGATTCCAACTCATAAAGACCCCATATGAGAGTAAACTACCCCAAAGAAATTTCTAGGCTTTAACTGCTAACCAGAAGGCTGGCGATTTAAACCCAGCAGCCACTCCCCGGAAGGAAGATGGGGCAATCTACTTTCGTAGTGATACTGCCTTGGAAACCCAAGAAGGGGTCGCTATGAGTCGGGTCTGACTCGATGGCACATAGCAAAAACAACAACAACCTTCTGTAAGAAGGAACACTGGTGGCACAGTGGTAAAAGTGCTGTACTGCTAACCAAAAGTCAGCATTGTGAACCCATCAGCTGTTCTGCAGGAGAAAGACCTGGTGATCTGCTTATGTAACAGTTACTGCCTTATCGACAAGTTCTTTTCTGTCTTGGAGTTGTCTATGAGTTGGAATCAATGGCAGCTGTAAAAATATATATAATACAACATTTGCTAATTCAATTATTTTCACAGGTACAATTATATTAATCTTGTTGTTCAGCCGCCACCACCACCAATTAGCTTTATTTTTTTGTTGTGTTTTCGGTGAGTGTTTATTTCTAAAAGTGGATCAAAAGATAAAGGAATTTTTAATTTTGCTAGATATTTTCCTTTGATGCTGTATTATTTGCTTTCCCACCGGCAGTATATGAAAGTGTCTATAGCTCTGGTAGCATAGTACCTAAGGTATTTAACTGCTAACCAGTAGGCTCTTGGTTCAAACCCACCAGCCATTCCTAGTAAGGAAGGTTGGGCAATCTACTTCCATAGTGATACTGCCTCAGAAACCCAAGGAGGGGTCCCTATGAGTCAGATGTGACTCGATGGGAGTGAGTGTTTTTGTTTGTTTTTATGGCACTACTGTCTTGCCAACAGAGTATTGCCAAATATTTGGAATTTTTGTGTTTTCAGGTGAGAGATGGCAGCTCAGTGTTACTTCAATTTGTCTTTATTTTATTATGAGTGAAACAACATATTTTCAAATATTTAATATTCACTTGCTATGGTGTAGTAAATTACCTGGTACAGCTTTTCTAGCCATAAGTTTGTAAACTCTGTGGTGGAATTTGCCTGTGTGCAACTGAGTAGCTCCTGATTGTTAACATTATCCACCTGGGGTATTTCTGTTGCATGAAGCAATCTTCTGGGAAGTTCACTCTTTCTCAGGTGTTTAGAATTCTGATGTTGGGATTGGTTAGTCTGGCCACTCTGCCAGGCTCAAAAGGAACCTTTCTAGAGGCAGAAGGACTCTCTCACTGCTGACTGAGAGATGCACGAGACAGGCATTTTGCTGAGTGAGATGCAAGAACCATGCACTGGTGAGAGAGACCTCAAGAGACATGCATTAGTGGGAGAGACACCGAGAGACATGCACTCCTAGGAGAGACTGAGAGAGACTGTCAGCTGAGAGATGGGTGGGCTGAGAGAGACTAAGTGTGTTCCTGAACTTGAATTGTAGCATGTTGCTTCCCTAATAAACCCCTAATCTGTGAGTTCTGTGTGGCCACTGTAGCACATTATCGAACCCAATGGAGAGAGGTGGTGGATGCTGGTGGAGGAATGGTTGGTAAACGGGCTGGAGAGAGGCAGCATGTCTGGCCTTGCAGAAATAGGCCTTGGGCTACTGATGGTGATCCTGTCTTCTTGTGGGATTAGAGGAGGTCAGAAGATTGCGGCCTCCTTGCCCCTTCAGCACTTGCATTTTCAGTAAATCATCTCTTATGTATAATAAAAAAAAAAAAAGAGGAAACATAACAAATTATTCTTTTGTTTCTTCTCTTTCTTCTTTCAGCACTGATATTACAAGAATTGAATGTCCTTGGGCTGAAGCCCATATACATCTCTACTCTGCTTGCTAGCTGAAAGCCCCTCAAGAGAATTTAAATCTAGGATAGTGCCCAAATGAATATTATAAAACCTGTGTAACATCTAGTAATGTCCTGGAATCTTAAATTTTATGACTGAATTACTTTCTGAATCTAGTATTTTGTCGTGTTTAATATCTATCTGATTCCAACACAGACTCAGAATTTTAGAACTGGAAAGGAGTTTAAAGATCTTCTAATCCTAGCCCTCTTCTTTTACAGGTTAGAAAACTGCCTTTGCCTTCTTAACTTGGAGATTTATAGATGAGAACGTAAAGGACAAGTTAGATGCTTCTCTTTATAAGCAATGGGAATAATGATTCATTACTAAGAAGAGACTAGGGGTTTTAAATCACAATGCATGATTTTCAAGTCCTGGAAAGTTGGTCGTCCTTATGCCTGAAACTTAGGGAACTTTCCAGATGTTCGCTAAGCAAGACCAGATTTGAGTAAATGAACAAAATTCTTCCTAATACCTAAATTTAGTGAGAAGATTTCTAGGGATAACTAAGATAATGTGTATTGTCTACAAATAGTTTTGTATTTTATGGTGTTTGTATATCTAATCTTTAAAGTTATTTTTGTAATTGATAATTGCTAGAAGTCACTTTGCCTGTTACATACTATGAACTCATAAAACATTTTGTTCAAAGCATAAATATTCATGTACTTTTTTCTTTTTTTCTTAGGAGTTCATGTACAACACAATTAGAACTTCTGGAAACTGTATACAGAATGTTTGGGAGGGATGACCTACTTTCAAATACCACACGCCAGGCATTTGTAGATCGCTCTCTCCTCACTCTGCTGTGGCACTGTACTCTGAATGCTTTGAGAGAATTTTTTAGCAAAATTGTGGTGGATGCCATTGATGTGTTGAAGTCCAGATTTATAAAGGTATCCAATCTTTATTATTAAATAATAATTGAAAAATTTCCTTGGCTAACATTATTAGAGATTGCTGCATATTCATCTGTACTGATCAAGGAGTATTACCTCTAAATTTTTATAACTATAAGCTACATGGGATCTGTATTACTTCTTGAAATGGCTTTAAAACATCACCACAACGTTGGTGCCCTAAAACAAATTTATTTTCTCACAGTCTTGGAGGCCAGAAGTCAGAGAATCGTTTCACTCTGCCAAAGTCGTGGTGTTGCTAGGACCACACTTGCTTCAGAAATTCTCATAGAGAATTAATTCCTTGCCTTTTTGAACTTAAGGTGGCTGACAGCATTCCTTGGCTTGTGGTTGCATCAATCCAGTTTTGGCCTCTACTATCACAGTGTCTACTCCTTTTGTGTCTAATATCTGTCTCTTTCTCTTATAAGGTGACATGTGGCTACAATCCCCCTATCTCAAGATCCTTAATCAAATATATAAAGTTTTTTTTTGTGCCATATAAGGCAATAGTCACAGGTTCCAGGTTTTAGGACATGGACATCTTTTCAACCTGTCACAAAAACCTTTGGGAAAGAACATATTAGTCAAATGACACATCTGTTAATGTAGACCACAAAATAGTTGACAGTGTTGTTTTCTAATATGTTAATTTTTATCCGCTGATGCTGTTATTTTAATAAGATTTTGTACAAAAGGTCTTATATGCATACCTTTGGTTTAGGCTCACTATTTGAACATTGTACGCTATTTCCTGCTGCTCACTTACCCAGTTTAGCCCATCAAGGCTTCTGTCCACCTTTGACCCTGGATAATTGCCTATTTCCTGTTGAACTGATTTTATATCTTTTGATTGTTAAAATTATTTTATTTCTAAAAGGCATTAAATATTAAATTTGAAATATTTCACAAAATATTTGTCTTGTTTTATAAGGTGAAATAATTATTTGTGACTTTTTTTAGCTAAATGAATCTACTTTTGATACTCAAATCACCAAGAAGATGGGCTATTTTAAGATGCTAGATATGATGTATTCTCGTCTTCCAAGAGATGATGTTCACTCTAAGGAGTCAAAAATCAATCAAGTTTTCCATGGCTCTTGTAATACAGAAGGAAATGAACTTACAAAGACACTTATTAAGTAAGATTTTACTTATTTTTTTTTTCAGGGTAGAAGAGTATCTTTAATATTAAACAGCTATCATAGGATATTCCAAAGTGTAAAAACAAATTGAAAGAAACTATTTCCAAACAAGAATATGAGGTAGAAAGAAAAAAACAGCCCTAAAGTAAAAATGGAGATGGTCAGTAAACAAATGAAAAGACAACCACATTAGCAGTCTGGGATGCAAATACCAAAAACAGTATAGGTGATAGTCATTGCTTTTCAAGCCACTTTGTTATTAGCTACAGGGTCATGTCAGGGATTAGTTTGGGTTCAAGGTTTAAGAGTATCTCAGGGCAGTAGTCTCAGGTCTCAGAGTTCTCCAGTCTCAATCAGTCCAGCAGGTCTGTTTTTTTGTTTTTTTTAGGACTCTGAAGTTCTGTTCCACATTCTTCTCCCATTCTATCAGGGTCCATCTATTGTGGCCCTTATTAGAACAGTCAGTAGTGGTGTGCAGGCACTATCTAGTTCTTCTGGTCTTAGGGTAGATGCCATAGTTCATGCAGACTGGTTATCTTGTAGACTAGTTTTTCCAATAGTTTTTATCTTAGATGGCTGCCTGCAAACTTTTAAGACCCCAGACAACACTACTCACCAAACTAGGATGTAGAATATAACTTTATGAACTATATTATGCCAGAAGACTGACTGAAATGTCCCGTGAGAGTATGGTCCTAATCCTTCAAACCCAGAAATTCAATCCCACAAGGTGTCTATGTCTAAGAAATATACTCGCCTTTTTGAAAAACATTTTGCTGAGTATAAGATTCTGCGATCATGGTTATTTTCATTCAGCTCATTGATGATATCATTACCATCTTGGCTTCAATCACTGCTATTGATGAGTTAACCCCTTTGTCGTATTGGGTTTACTTTAATGTATCTTTTTTATCCGGGTGCTTTTGAATTCTTTCTGCCTTGAGTTTTGTACTTTCCTGTTAATGCATCTATCATTTATTTTGATAGATTCTGAGATTCGCTGGGCTTCTATGTAATGATATTTTGCATAGTCTTATAATATTCTCAACCATTTGTTCCTCATCAGATAAGGCTTCTAATGCAGAGACTACACACATTTGCATGTGTGTGTGTGTACAAGTGTGTGAATTCCAACTAGAAAAATGTTAGAATTTCTCATTCTATCTTCCATCTCTCTTAACTTTTCACATTTTCTATCTTTTGTTTTTTTTCCTCTCTGTGCTGCATTCTGGACAAATTTTTCTACCCCACCACAAACTTGACTACATATCTCTTCGGCATTTCCAATGTACTAAGTAAAGCTTTCCACTGACTTTTTCATTTTTGTTGCATTTTTCATTCTAAGAAGCTTTATTTGTTTTTCTAGTCTGTGTAGTCACTTTCATGGTCTCTTGGCCTTTACTCCTACTTCCTGTGCTTTCTTTTAATCTTTAAATATACTATAGCTACTTAGCTGATATTCTCTGTCTGGTAATTCTTATATCTGAAATCCATGAGAGGTCTAATTTTGTTATCCACTCTTTCCACTGGCTTCTCTTCATGGTTTTCCCTTGCTTCTTCAGTAAATTTTGATCATGTAGCAAATTTCTTGGAACTTTATCTGTAAGAATTATCTGAAGTCTGTGTAAAGCTAAGGCGTTCTGGTAGTGTAGTGGTTAAGCATTTGGCTGCTAATAAGAAGGTTGGCAGTTTGAACGTACTAGCCACTCAATGGAAGAAAGATGAGGCAGTCTGCTTCTGTAAAGATTTATAGCCTTGGAAATCCACTGGTGGTTACTGAGTTGCAATCGATTGAGTGGCAGTGAGTTTAATTTTGGTCTTGGTGTTAATTGTAGACTCTTCCAGAGAAGATTTATGTTTATTTCTTCTAGACAGTTGGGGGCTCTAAACTAAATGCTTGACTTAAAACTTCTTGGATCAACCAAGAAGTATGAATTCAAGCAACAAAGCCACATGAGGGTCACTGTGAATTCTCAAAGCGCAACCACATTGTCTGTCATCTTTCAGCATGAGAGCTTGACACCATTCTCATTGCAGTCACCTGAGAGTGAGCTTACTGTCGGTTCACCCTTACATAGAATGTTGCCCTTTGAAGTTTCAGCTTTATGAGGTTGGGGTAGGAGGCTTCGTAGACTCCCCATCTTAGGCTCTGAGTTTTGTCTTCTATTTTCCCAGTCCCTTGAGGCCATAAACAATGCTGAGCAAATAACCTCAAAGCTGGTTTCAGAACTCTGCTTCTCTCTTAAGAGTTTTCTCTTTCACTTAATTTTGGGCTCCAAGTATTCTTTACTAATGTACATTTTAAAATGTTGTATGTAC
Source organism: Orycteropus afer afer (assembly GCF_000298275.1). Classification (NCBI taxonomy): domain Eukaryota; kingdom Metazoa; phylum Chordata; class Mammalia; order Tubulidentata; family Orycteropodidae; genus Orycteropus; species Orycteropus afer. Next base: position 1,167,953 of record NW_006921823.1, read on the forward strand.
TATTATGGTGTTTTCCTCCAGCATTTTTTGTTGTATTCATCATGAGACTCAGTCAGGCCTCTAGTTATCCACTGTCAAATGAGAGCTGCAGAATCTATTTCAGTGACACCTCCTCTACCATAGTGACTGCCACCCTCAACTCTGTGCTGTGCGGTACCCCAGGCTGTACTGGACCTTGCTGGAAGCTGCCACTGCTGTGTTGATATAGATGTATCAGATTTACTTCAATAGATTATATTTGATTTGTTAATATATTTTTTTAAAGAAGCCTTTTTTTTTTTTTTTTTTTTTAATGTTACTAATATTGTTAGTTCCCAAGATCTTTGTAATAAGCTACTGAGTTGATTGTATACCTTTGGTCCAAAATACGAGAAGCCATACCAAAAAGATTTGACTCAAATTCTTTTCTTCATTAGACAGGCGCAGGGAAAATATTTTCTTTTTCTGATGATACTTACTTTATGTATCTCATAAAAGTCATAGATATTGCAAATGCTTAACCCAAGTCAGGATCCAAAGTTACCAATATCTTCTGCAGCTGGACTCATGGAAATGCCGCCCCCCCCCCAAAGATTACAGTTAACATGCTAATTCTGGAGAAAAGCTCTTGAAATTAAAACATCAAAGAAAAGGCTCTTTGCAAAGGGGTTTACAGTAGATTCTGAGTCTTAGCCGAGCTAGAGATAAGCTGGCTACACTTGTAGAAGGCTGGGAAGAGGATCCTCTCACCATTGGCCTTCCTTTAAGCTGCTTCATCTTCAGGGATCATCCAGTTGGAACAGTTTGTTAGAACAATAGTATTAAGCCACTGGCAATATCATAACTCATTTGCATTTGCCTCCAGATTAGCCTCTATTTAACCCAGAGCTTCTACTCTTGACTACTGTAGAGCAAGGACTTTGATATTAGCAAGACCTGGATTTGAGTCCTGAGTAACCAAACCAGGCAATTGTCCTAGGTATTTTTGTTAGTTCATAAATTTTTTTTTTTTTTTTTTTATGATCAACATTAAGCAAGAAATCCATAGCTAGCATCTCAGTCAATCTTGATTTCAGTTTCTTCCCCCTTCCTGCATCTGATTAGTTTCTAGGGTTTTAGTTTGCTTTATTTGTTGTTGTTGTTGTTATGTGCCGTCGAGTCGGCCCTAACTCATAGCGACCCCTCCTTGGGTTTCCGAGGCAGTATCACTATGGAAGTAGGATTGCCCAACCTTCCTTCCGAGGAGTGGCTGGTGGGTTTGAACCGCCAGCCGTCTGGTTAGCAGGCAAGTGTCTTAGCCACTATGCTATCAGAGCTCCCAGTTTGCTTTATAGCATCTCTTAAATCTGCCCTTTTTTTCTCTTTCAACTGACTTAGCATGCCCTTCACTCTTAGGCAGATGTCATAATTTCCTAATTGGGTCACACTGCTTCCTCTTTCTCTTTTCAGAAATAATATTTTCTTGTGTTTTAGGTGAAAGTTTACACAGAAAATTAGATTCACATTTAACAATTTTTGTACAGATTATCTCATGCCATTGGTTACAGTTTTTGCAGTGTGTCAACATTCTCATTATTTCCATTCTGTTTCTTCTCTTTTCATTGATTTAGCTTTCTTTCCCCTCCTTGCCATCTCATCTTGGCTTTTGAGTAAATGTTGACCATTTGGGATCATATAATTAATTGTTTAAGAGAGCAATTAATCATGGGTGATATTATTTATTTTATAAGTCAATCAGTTATTTGGCTGAATGATTAATATTTTTGATGAACATAATTTTATCTTTATATAATGTGAATAAATGTTTTATTTGAATACTGAACTTCTATAGTTTTTTTCCTTTTTTATATTGTAAAAATATGTAACAAAATATTTGACGTTTCAGCCATTTTTATGCAGGTAATCCAGACATTAATTGTGTTCACCATAATTTGCAACCATTGCTGCTATCTGTTTCCAATTTTTTCATCACCTTTAACAGAAACACGATATCCTTTAAGCAGTAACTTCTGCTTTTTCCTTCCCACCTGCCCTTGTTGTTGTTTGTTGTTGCCCTTAGTAACCACTAATAAACTATTGTCTATATATAATAGCCTATTTTAGATATTTCATATAAATGGGAGCATATACTATTTGTCTTTTTATGGCTGACTTCTTTCACTCCACACATTTCCAAGGTTCATCCATGTTGTAGCATGTATCAGAATTTCATTTTTCTTTAGGTCTGGGTGGTATTCTATTGTTTGGGTATATAGCACATCTGTTTGTGGGTACTTGTTTCCACCTTTGGCTAGTGTGAATGTTGTTTGTTGTTGTTAAGTACCGTAGAGTCGGACCCGACTCATAGTGAACCCCTCCTTGGGTTTCTGAGGCAGTATCACTATGGAAGTAGATTGCCCAACCTTCCTTCCAAGGAGTGGCTGGTGAGTTTGAACCACCAGCCTTGTGGTTAGCAGTCAAGTGCGTTAGGCACTGTGCTACCAGAGCTCCCTAGTGTGAATAGTGCTACAATTATAGCACTTCTTGCTTAGAAACTACTAAAATGGACTTCAATTAGCCTATCATTGAGCATCATATGTTTTATACCAACTCATATTTTTATAATGACTAAAACTTTTTCTTTTGCTGCTGCTTTTTCTTTTTTAAACCAGTTTTTACCCTGAATAGCTCAATGTATTTTTAGTTATATGATTTACAGTTGCTGTTGTCGTTATGTGCCGTTGAGTCAACCCAAACGACTCACAGCCACCTCTCCTTGGATTTCCAAGGTGGTATCACTATGGAAGTAGATTGCCCAACCTTCCTTCCGAGGAGTGGCTGGTGGGTTTGAACTGCCAGCCTTCTGGTTAGTAGTCAAGTGCCTTAGACACTATGCTACCAGAGCTCCTGATGATTTACAGTAAGAGGAGATTTAATGTATTTTATTTTTTACTTCAATTTGAAATAAAAGGAGTATTGAGTTTTAATGGGCATTCCATAGAACACAAAGTAATTTAATTATTTTCTCTAAAACTAGCTCTCTAATGAAATTTTCCTCCTAGTAGATATTAGACAAAGACATTATTATTACCATGTCTCATTTTGCATATCCAAACAAATATCATTCACTTCTTCCCCTCATCCTTATTTTACTATCTCAGTGCATTGTGTCCCCCCCCCCCTTATTTTCATAAACAAGAGGCCTCAGAGTCTTACTTTATTCTTCCTTCAGCCTTATCTTTCTAGGCTTTGTACATGTCCCATCAGTCTCCACATCTGGCCGGTGTCATCTCTGCATTTCTTGATTGCCTCTAGCATGCTTACTCCATATACACAGCCTCCTTGCAGCCTCTGTGATCTCTGGTAAACCATGGTAGTACCCTCCATCATAGCTGTCCTCCTTGTTCTGTAGCCCCCTTGCTTTGTCCTCATTGCTGTGAAAAGTATCAAATGCCTATAATGCAAACCTGACTGTCTTAATCTTGCTGCTGAACATCCTTCTCTGACACTTTGTCTTCTAGCACTAGGAGGTGGCAAACTGTTTATAAAGGGAAATGGGGGTGGCTGTCTTCCTTTCCTCAGGATTAAATCCAAGAGTCTTCCAAGGACTCACCTCTCTTCTTTTCCTCACTGCCTAATGGGATGTGCTTGCCATTGTGCACCTGGTAGTTAACACCCTCGCACTCCAGTTTCTGGTACTGCTTTGTTACTGCGACACTCTTCTCTCTGCTTATAATGTCCTCATACCATGTTTCCTTTTACTGATTTACAACACAAGATTTAGCTCTGATGTTTTCTCCTGAAATCTTCCTCTTCTTGGCTCCTTAGATCAGGCTACTGCCCTTCCTTTTTGTATCAACTTACTTGTTACTGTTCCTGCACTTCACCTCATGATCACTGCCTTTGCCACAACAAGGTGAATAGACATGGTAGTGGGCTCACCTACATTCCCAGTACCCATTATTCAGTGTGTGGCACAGATCTGACTCTCAGTTTGTGTGGTCAGGATGAGATTCTCTTCTCTGGGGGTGTTAGGCTTAAACAGTGGGTTCCACATTATGTAAATTAATTTTTATCCTGAATCTGCTTTGCAGATTGTGCTATGATGCATTTACAGAGAACATGGCAGGGGAGAATCAGTTACTGGAAAGAAGAAGGCTTTATCATTGTGCTGCATACAATTGTGCCATTTCTGTTATTTGCTGTGTCTTCAGTGAATTAAAATTCTACCAAGGTTTTCTGTTCAGTGAAAAACCAGAAAAGGTAGGCCTCTCCTAAGTTGTTCACTATTGCTGTCACTGTAGGATTTGAGAAATTGGTATAGATTATACCAATTAAAGTTATGTTATATATAGATGGATATTTTTGTGTACCATCAAGTCAATTCCAACTCATAATGACTGACCAGCCACTCCTCAGAAGAAAGATTGTACAATCTACTTCTGTAGAGATACTGCCTTGGAAACTCAAGGAGGGGTCGCTATGAGTCAAGTCAACTCGATGGCAGTGAGTTTTTTAGTTTTTAATCACCATATAGGACAGAGTAGAACTGCCCCATAGGGTTTCCCAGGCTTTAATCTTTATGGAAGTAAATTGCCAGATCTTTTGCTTACAGGGTGGCTGTTGGGTTCAAACCACCAACATTTCACTTAGCAGCCAAGTGCTTAACCATTGTGCCACCAGGGCTCCAAATATATACATACATATACATATACATATACATATATATATATATACAAACCTGGGAGCTCCCGTAGCATAGTGCCTAGGGCACCTGACTGCTAACCAGAAGGCTGACAGGTTAAACCCACCAGCCACTCTTCAGAAGGAAGATGGGGCAATCTACTTCCGTAGCGATAATGCCTTGGAAACCCAAGGAGGGGTCGCTATGAGTCGGGTCTGACTTGACGGCATATTACAACAACAATATATAAAGCTGAAGTGCTTCTCTGTTACTAAGTAGCAATAATTCTATAGTAGCATCAATATTAAGTTTGCTCCCACTGAGATATTTTTATATGATTCTTTATATTCACAGAACTTGCTTATTTTTGAAAATCTGATAGACCTGAATCACTGCTATACATTTCCTGTAGAAGTTGAGGTGAGTGAAAATTTTCCATGGTTCCTTAACTAAAAATATTTATCACGTCATTGTAGAATGAAGCATACATTATATTGAACATATTAAATTGCTACTATTTAAGTCTCCTTTGAACTACAGAACTTGACAGTTTCATTAGTTAGCTCTTAGGTAAAATCTCGGATAGCTACAACCACATTCCTTAGAACCTGATGTTTCCCACTCTTGACCTTTACAAGAAAACAAATCCCAAATAAAAGAATATTTGAGACTTGTCCTAGAAGTTGTTTCTGATTAAATTCCCCCAGTCCAATATGTTGAGTCCCTCCTGTTACAGACCCTGGCTTGGGCCCTGATGGTAACTCAGAGATAGCAGTGTACTGTGAACAGAAAGAACAGAATGGGTAGAGGAGTTGCTATGGCACACATAATGAATTTGACTTGCCATCTTCAGCTTTTGGTGAGGAATTGGTCTGATGAAAATAGGTGGAAGTTTGGTCAGAAGCCAGTGCTCCTGCCCACAGTCTGGCCAACCTGGAGCTCAGCTCTTCTCTCTCTACATTTATGTAGGGCTACTGCCCTAAACCACACTTCAGTGGTTCATAGTATTTCCTGCTTTAATCCCTTTTGGAACACGACTAAGAATTTTTTTCTAAGCTTATGTTCAAAGAACTAAAAAACAAAAAAATAATGACACTAATTTACTTAGCATACAGGCACTTGGTGTATGTTAATTATAAATCTTACCACAACTCTGTGAGGTGGTATGATATACCACAACTTTACATTGAGGAAACTGAGGCTCAAAGGTCTAGCACAGATACTGGACTAGGTGTGGGCACACCATGTAGTCATTGTTGGTTCCAGAGCCAGAAGAGGTGTGTGCTTCCTCAGGCCTCTGTGGGTCTCTGGGGACATGTTTGTAAGGACCACTCACATGTGTTTTTTGTGCATATTGTTGAAACCTTTTAAATTTGGTAAAAGTTGTATTTAAAAATTATTTTCCTTTTGCCAGATTGTTACTAAAACAAAAAAATATGACTCTGATTTTTAAAAGGTTTTTATTGTGCATATGTTTTGCCTAATAGGTCCCTATGGAAAGGAAGAAAAAGTACATTGAAATTAGGAAAGAAGCCAGGGAAGCAGCAAATGGGGACTCAGGTAAGACATTTTCAAAATGTCGAGCAAGGTTCTAATGGTTTATATTTTTTTATGTAAGTAGAAAGCATGTTAAATAACCCAAGACATTAAATTGAGCTTGAACACAGTTTCATTTTTAAATGGTAATCGGAATTATATCTTCAAACAAATGTGATTAGTTAAACTTAACTGCCTAAGAAGATCTCAAAGCAGGATATGAGGTGGGCAGATGGCTCAGATATGTTACACTTTTTTAAAAAATGCAAGCCATTCAAGAGAAAGATTAGCTTGACAGCTGTTTGTTTGCATATGGATTATGTTTGTATACTATTTAGATATACTCAGAAATCTGGGTTAAAATAGAAATCTTAATCATGGTTTCTGCCTCCCTCGGCACAAAGCTGCCAGGCCCTCCTCATTGGCTGACTGCTTTTCTGGCCTCCTGTCCTTATTACTCTCTTGCTCACTCCTCTCCAGCTCCTTTGGCCCTGGCTGATCCTTGACCCAGACCTGCTTTTGCCCCATTGCATTTGTGTTTGTTGTTCCCTCTGCCTATAATAATCTTAGTCCCAGATATTAGCGAGACTCATGACATTTATTTAATGTCAAACTCTCCAAGAGGCTCTCCTTGACCACCCTGTTTTCCATTTGTTTCAGTTTTTTGCTTAAGTTGTCTTTATGGTTTTATCATCAATTCTTAATTAAAAAAAAAAAAAAACACCTCACTACCGTCAAGTCAGTTTCAACCCCTCCTTGCGTTTCTAAGGCGGTATCTCTACAGAAGTAGATTGCCCAGTCTTAGACCAGTGTTCTACATCCCTAACGTCTTTTGCATTAGCTGTTTCTTAATAGGATTTCTTTCCACATATATGTTAGAATTTATGGTCAAAATATTGCCTACCATTAGAATTTTAAATGAAGAGAAATTCTGTCATAAAAGTTACAAATATTGGACCTAGTTTAACTTAATGTCTTTGTCCATGACAGTAGAGGATAATCCTTGATGATGACAAAAGCAAAGGGAGATCTTTCTCCTGTTTTCTTTATGCTTTGTTGGCCTGGATAATGGCTCGAAAATTACAGGATTGATGTTAAAAGTATTCTTAGTTTAAATAAAATTTGAATGTAGAGACATATATTTCTTAGTAATTATGGTTTGAAAAAACTCTTTTCCTTTTTCTTTGTATTTCAGGTGGTCCTCGTTACATATCTTCTTTGTCGTATTTGTCAGACAGTAGCCTCAGTGAGGAAATGAGCCAATTTGATTTTTCAACTGGAGTTCAGAGTTATTCATACAGTACCCAAGACCTCAAAGCTACTGGTCATTTTCGGAGACAGGTGATTACATTTCACAAGTTAAAGGAATATTTCACATTGCTGAAGTTCGTTTAATTAAAAAAAAAAAGAGTCACAGCTATGCCTTATTGTTATAAGGGGAAGCCAATTCTTGGTCTAATGGCAGTTCGCAAAGAGTAGTGTTAATTTGGAATATTTGCCAAGATCTAAAATCTGCCTTTAGTCATGTAGAATCAGAAACTTGATTTTATCAGCACAGGAAGGAAGTGTCTCTCAACAGGACAGATTCTCAGCTAGTCTTCCTGAGATTAGTGTTTTAAATCAGAATGCCATTTAAGGATTTCTAGCAAGAATATATCTCCTATGGAAACCTAAATGCTTGTGCTGGTTAACTGTTGCACTCCGGGAGAGAATGAAGAAATTGCAAAGACTGTGTAATGTCATAAACTCAGATACCTGAGTATAGCCACATTTACACATGACAGCCAAACTATTTCTTTGTGTTGAGGCATAGTTCGTTCCATCAAAGACGGAGATGATTATTTTAGAAACAGAATTTAGTCTTTTTTTCTCTTTCGGTCCCAGACACTTCGCATAGTCACTTTCACATTCTCATTCACCATGTTTTACCTGTCTCTCACACTTATTTTTAGCTTTGATTAATCTCTTTCTTTAAAATAGAAGACTTGACATCTGTTTATTTTCTCTCTAACTGTCTGTCTGTCTGTATAACTCTTGTTCTCTCTACCAGATTTTCAGTCTTTGTGCTTTCTTTAGTCCTTTTTCATCATATATGGCATGTCTATCAGGTCCCCAAAAGAAATACCTACTCAGACATTCCTTTAGAGCATGCCAATCTTCCTTGAAATAAACTGCTCTGGTACTGTAGGTGGGACTAGGTCACCTATGTGTGCTCTTTCTCCACTATTCTTTTTTTTTTTTTTTTAATTGTAATTTGGGTGAAAGTTTACAGAGCAAATTTACTTTCCATACAGCAGCTCATATACACTTTGTCTCATGACATTGATACAATTTACCACAGTGCAATAGCTCTGCCCCCAGTTCTTCCCCAGAAGAACTTTCTCCTTGTGTCCTTCCCTCCATGAACTCCTGCCCCCTGAGCTATGTCCCTGTGTATACACAGCCCTTCTATTCTCCCATGATTATTCTCTCCAAGGAGTGTAGCTGCCTAGTGTAAGTGTTCACCTCATATGCCTGTTTTTTGTTTGGCTGGAAGCCATAGGAGTGGGTTCAGTTCCAGACCTGAATGGCAACTAGGAGCCATAATTTCAGTGGTTCTGTTCCATCAGGCTCTATTAGACTAGCAAACCTGGTCCTTGTTTTTCTTTTTTTTTTATGATTTTGAGTTTTGTTCCACATTGTTCTCCCACTTTATCCAGGATCTCCTACATAGATTACCCTCTGAGTGTTGACATTCATAGCCAGGTACCATCTGGTTCTTCTGGTCTCATAGTTGTACAGGCTGAGGATTACATGGTATACCAATTGTTTAGATTCACTGTTTCCATGAGTCTCTGGTTTTCTTCATTCTTCTTTGCTTTGGACAAGGAGAGTCCCATTGTTGCAACTAGATGACCACCTGCAAGTTTTTAAGATCCCAGTCGCTACTCACCAATATAGGATGTGGAACAATGTTTTTGTGTAGTATGTTATGCCAGTTGAGCTCGATGTCCCGGGTGACTATGGTCCCAAGCCCACATGTCCAAATACTCATTCCCTCTGGGTAGCTGGCTGTGGCCAAGAAGTGACTACAAGCTTGTCCCTTGTCAGCTGTACTATATACCTAGGAATTCATATAGAACATAGCAAAACACTTTTAGCAACATATCTGCCAACCCTATCCATGGTCTTGGGCAAGCTCCCCCTTGCATAGACATACCTAATAGTTGAGCCTGTCTATCCAAATATCCATGTTTGCCTTCACACACAGTGCAGTACTGTATGTGCAGAAGGGTTCCTCTTTGTTGTCTATACCTTCCATGTACCTCTCTATGTCTTGCTCTTGCTCAGTGCCACTGTGTTGATCACTTACATTTTGTACGTTGCCCTTCTCTTCACCCAAATCAATACTTGTCTCTACCTGTCTAACAGTGTTAGCCCCCTTCCCATCCCCTCCAACCCCTGGTAACCAACAAAGAAAATTTCCTTTCATATAGAACCTTTTCCTTGACTTTTTTTTGTCTGTTTGTTTTTTGTTTTTAAACCATCTATTTATTTATTTATTTTACTTTGTGTGTGTGTGTGTGTGTGTGCGAGAGAGAGAGAGAGAGAGATTTGGTTGAAAGTTTACAGAACAAATTCACTTTAGCAGTTCACACACATGTTGTCTCATGACATTGACTACAATTTACCACACACAACAGCTCCCCTGAAACTTCCTCCTGATAGTAACCTCTTCCCTGTGTCCATCCTTCCATGCACTCCTGCCCCCTGAACTATCTCCCTGTGCATATGTTGTTGTTGTTATGTGCCGTCGAGTCGGCCCCAACTCATAGCGACCCCTCCTTGGGTTTCCAAGGCAGTGTCACTACAGAATTAGGATTGCCCAACTTTCCTTCCGAGGAGTGGCTGATGGGTTTGAAC
>NW_006921823.1:1178133-1178663 GCF_000298275.1 Orycteropus afer afer
CATACCATCTTGCCCCAGCACTAGTAGCAAGTTCCTTCCGAGGAGTGGCTGATGGGTTTGAACCGCCAGCCGTCTGGTTAGCAGGCAAGTATCTTAGCCACTATGCTACCAGAACTCCCTCCCTGTGCATATACAGCCCTTCTTTCCCCCATGATTGTTCTCTCGAAGGAGTGTGTTTACCTCAGGTACATGTTCAACTCATATGCCTGTCTTTTGTTTGGCTGCCTGAATATTCTCCTTGGTGAAGTATCTATTCATGCCTTATGCCCATTTTTTAATTAGATTATTTGCCTTTTTATTATTGAGGTTTTGGAGTTTTATATGAACTCTAGAGATAAGTCCTTTGTCAGATATGTCATTGCCAAATATTCTTTCCCAATCTGTAGGTTCTCTTTTGACTCTTTTGGAGAAGTCTTTGGAAGCACATAAAATTTGATTTTTAGAAGGTGCCATTCATCTAGTTTCTCTTCTGCTGTTTGTACATTTTGAGTTATGCTTGATAGTCTGTTCATGCCATATATTAGGGCTCC
>NW_006921823.1:1197441-1198056 GCF_000298275.1 Orycteropus afer afer
GTTTACCTGTGTTTTATTGACTATGCAAAGGCATTTGATTGTGTGGATCATGACAAATTATGGATAACATTGAGAAGAATGGGAATTCCTGAACAAATGTTTGTACTCATGAGGAACCTTGACCAGGAGGCTGTCGTTCAAACAGAACAAGAGGGCACTACATGGTTTAAAATCAGGAAGGGAATGCGTCAGGGTTGTATCCTTTTCCCATACTTATTCAATCTATATGCTGACAAATAATCCAAGAAGCTGGACTATACGAAGAAAAACGTGACATCAGGATTGGAGGAAGAATCATTAACAACCTGACATACACAGATGATAACAACCTTGCTTGCTGAAAGTGAGGAAGACTTGAGGCACTTGCTGATGAAGGTTGAAGAATACAGTCTTCAGTATGGATTATTTTGCAATATAAAGAAAACAAAAATCCTCACAACTTGATCAATGAGCAGCATCACGATAAATGGAGAGAAGATTGAGGTTGTCAAAGAATTTCTGTTGCTTGGTTCTACGATCATTACCAATGGAAGCAGCAGTCAGGAGATAAGATGACATGTCGCATTGGGAAAGTCAACTGTGAAGGAACTGTTTCAAGTGCTGAGGAGCAAGGAT
>NW_006921823.1:1198156-1204565 GCF_000298275.1 Orycteropus afer afer
AGAAATTAATATTGCCACTCCTGCTCTCTTACAGTTGCCATTTGCTTGATATATCTTTTTCCAACCTTTGATTTTTAGTCTGTTTTCATCTTTATCTCTAAGGCGTTTTTCCTGTAGATGTATTCATGGGTTTTGTTTTCTTATCCAATGTATAACTCTCTGTCTCTTGAGTGGTGCATATAATCCATTAACATTCAGTGTAATTATCGACAGGTATGAATTGGTTGCTGTCATTTTGTTATGTGTTTTTTCATGGTTTCCCTCGTTTCTTTGTTCCTTGTTATTTTTTGTGGTGATCTCATTATGTTTATAAATTGTGTTATCATTCCCTTTGTTGCTGTTGCTTTAGTATTTGCAGAGTATTTGTACTTGTCCTCTTTTTTATTGTGATGTGAAGATTTATCATTTCTTTGATGTAACCCTGTGATTTAGAATTTTCTCCCTGAGTTTGGAATAGTCTGTTCTATCTTGCAACTCTCTTGACTTCCTCACCATATAGAAGTCTTGTAACTACAAAGTATTTTCCCTCTTTCTGGTTTTTACTTCTCTTCATTTGCCAATTAAAGTCTCTGGTTCTCTGTTTACAATCTTGTAAGCTTATTTTACTTTGGATATGTCCATAGCTCCCACCAGCCACGCCTTGGAAGGAATGTTGGGCTATCTACTTCTGTAGTGATACTGCTCCGGTAACCCAAGGTGGCGTCACTATGACAACAACAACAACAACATGTCCGTGGCTGTGGATTCTGCGTTATGTCATCTTGTGTATTAATGGTCAGTTGTTGTTTGCTATTTTTAGTTCTCTGTTCAAAGGACTCCCTTTAGTATCTCTTGAAAGATTGGTCTGGTTTTAACAAATTCCCTTTGTTTCTGCTTATTTGGAAATCTCCTAATTTAACCAGCATATTTAAGGGATAATTTTGCTGGGTATATAATTCTTGGTTGAAAATTTTTCTGTTTCAGGGTTTTATATAAACCATTCCATTGCCTTCTCGCTTGCATTGTTTCTGCTGAGAAATCTGAACTTATTCTTACTGGCTGTCCTTTGTAGTTAACTTTTTGTTTTCCCGTACTGCTTTCAGGATTCTGTCTTTGTCTTTGGTTTTGATGAGTTTGATGATTTGCCTTGGTGATTTTCTTTAGGGGTCCATCCTGTTTGGGGTTCCTTGGATTTCTTGAATTGATACATTCTCATCTTTCATCATATCAGGGAAGTTATCTTCCAACAAATCTTGGACAATTTTCTCAGTGGTTTTGTTTTTCTCTTCCTGTTCTGGAATTCCAATGACACATAGGTTATTCCTTTTGATGGTTTCCCACGTGAACCTTAGGCTATCTTCATTTTATTTTGATCTTTTTTCTGATTGATCCCTTTCCAAAGAAGTATTCAGGTATTTTTCTTCCATCTTATTAATTCTGTCTTCCATTGCATCAGTTCTGCTTTTCTGCCCTTTCAATGTGTTATCTATTTCTGACAATTTAGTATTAATCTTCCGGATTTCTATGTGTAGTTTTAGAATCATTTCTAATTTTTCATTTATTTTGTCATTTTGTTGTATTTTCTTCCAAAATTCTTCTAGGGATTTGTCTGTGTTTTACTTCATCTGTCTCTTAATCCTTTGTAGATACCTAAATAGAATTCTCTTGGATTCCTTATCAGGGAGTTCCAGTGCTGTTTCTTCTTCAGGGATGTGTTCTGGGTCTGTATCCTGCTCCCTTGTTTCTAGCACTTCATCTTGCTTCTTTGTGTGGACTGTGATGGTCTGTTGTCTCTGAGACATTGCGATATTGTTGCATTTATGTCTCTGTTAACTGTTTTTGAGGAGCAGCTAAGGGTGAGTCAGGCTTTTCTTGGTGGTTATCCTAGGCCCGTTGGTGAATGAAGTGGTGATCTCAGTCCGTGAAGCTGTAGGAGGTATGGGTGTAGTTGTGTCCTATGGGGACTATTGTTGCCTCCCCCTCAGGTAGACAAAAATAACAATTGAATGACCATCAAAAAAGTAAACGCAAATGGACAAAAAACACACTGTGTAATCACCCAAGAACAGTAACCAGAAAAGCAAAACAACAAAAACAAAACAGAACAAAAATCACCACAATATCTGGGCACAGGGCCATAAGAGAAAAGGAACAGGGAAAAATACAAAAAGCTGGAAACTAGAACCTGGGAAGGGAAGAATAAGGAATGATAATAAAGACGACAGAAGTAATAGTAATAATAGTAGTTTTAAAGCAGACCAAAAACAAACAAACTTAAATAAATAAATAAATAAATAATTTGGGTTGGGCAAGGTAGGGCAGGGCACCCAGGTTCTGTCCAAGTACACAGACTCGGATGTAATTCCTGGGAGCCTAGAAGGTGGGTGGTAGTGAGGGATGGCTGCACCTCCGTTCACCAAGAGGTTGTGCGATATAAGAGTAATAAGGGAAATGTCCCATCTTTTCAGTAGTTCGTGCATCCAGGATGTCTTTGCAGTTCCCAGCAAGCGGAGCCTGTTCTTAAGTCCCTGAAATCTGGGATAATGCTGTCGCTTTAAATATCCACAATGGTCAAGCTGCTTGTAAACATTCCAAATGGCTGCACTCTCTGGACAGACAAAAGTCACAGCTCAGGCTGCCTTCCTCTTCACTCCTTCCCTCTTTATTCACCAGCCACCAGAGCAGTCCTCCGTGCAGTCCCTGGTTAGCGGGGCTGATTTTTAGGTTAATTCTTAGGTCCTACCACCACTCTGCAATATCCAAGCTGTCTATGCCATCAGGATCGCTGCCATATGGCAACGTATGTCTCCTTTTTTTGTATTTTCATGCAAATTGTTCTGCTAGTTAGAGTTTAGTACATTTCTATATCCTTCCCTTCAAAGCTCAGGGGTCCCGGATTATCTTCTGTATCTGTGTTAATTGTTTCCCCTTTTCTTTGTTGAAGAGGGTCTGTGCAGTCCTTTTGCCTATTCTGCCATCTTAATGAAACTCTTTTCTTAGCTTTTTATAATAACAGATTAATACAATATTTGTTCTTCTGTGATTGACTTATTTCACTCAGCATAATGTCCTCCAAGTTCAACTACATTGTGCCGTGTTTTGCAGATTCTACATTATTCTTTAGGATTGCATAGTATTTCATTTTATGTATGTACCATAGTTTGGTTATCCATTCTTCTGTGATGGGCATTTAGGTTATTTCCATCTATTGGCTGTTGTAAATAGTTCTGTGATGAACATAGTTGTGCACATTTCTGTTCTTGTCCTGGTTCTCTCACTTCTTTATGATATATACGTAATAATGGAATGGCTGGGTCAAATGGTATTTCTAATTCCCACTTACTAAAGAATCCCTATACTGATTTCCACATTGGTTGAATCATTTGGCAGTCCCACCAGCAGTGTATGAGAGTCCCAGTCTCTCCGCATCCTTGCCAGCATTTGTTATTTTCTGTCTTGTTGAACTTTGATCCTAGTGCTGGGGTAAGATGGTATCTTGTTGTTTTAATTTGCATCTCTGTAATGGCTAATGATCGTGAGCATTTCTTCATATGTTTGTTGGTTGCCTGAATATCCTCTTTGGTGAAGTGTCTATTCGTGTCTTCTGCCCTTTTTTAATTGGATTATTTGTCTTTTTGTTATTGAGGCATTGGAGTTTTCTGTACGTTCTAGAGATTAGTCCCTTGTCAGATATGTCATTGCCAAATATTTTTTCCCAATTTGTAGGTTCTCTTTTTACTATTTTGGAGAAGTCTTTGGAAGCACATAAAAATTTAATTTTTAGAAGGTCCCATTCATCTAGTTCATCTTCTGTGTGTGAAACTTTTTATTGTGACTGATTTTACATTCAACAGTTCATACACATTTTGTTTTCTGATTCTGATTACGTTTCCCACAGTATAATAGCTCTCCTCCCACTTCCTCCCTGTGGTTATACCTTCCCTGTGTCCTTTTCACGTATGCATTCTTGCCTTCCTAGCTTTCTCCCCGCACATATGCTCACCTTCTGATCTCCCATGGTTGATTGTTTTAAGGACTGCATCTCCCTGTTAGAGTTGTCCGGCTCATAGCACTGTCTATTATTTGGCTTAACATTAAGCCACAAGAGTGAATTTAATTCCAGGCCCTAAGAGTTACTCAGGGCCATGGTCTTGGGGGATTCACCAGATTATACCCAAACAGTAAACCTGCTCTTTTTTATATTTTTTGATTTTGTTGCACATTTTTTCTCCCACTCTATTAAGGATCTCCAATCTTGATCCCTTTCTGAGTAGCTGGCATTGGTAGCAGGGTACCATCTAGTTCTTTTGGTCCCAGGGTCATATAGGCTGAGGTTGCCATGGTCCCTTAGTCCTTTGGACTGTTTCCATACATCTTTGATTTTTCTTAACTGTTCTCTGCTCTGGATGAGGAAAGACAAATAGTTGCTTCTTAGTTGTCTGCTTGTAAGCTTTTAAGACCCCAATCGCTACTCACCAAAGTAAGATGTTGAACAGTATTTTTGTGTACTGTGTTGTACCAGTTGAGCTTGTTGTTCTCCATAACCATGGTCCTGATGCTACAGGCCCAGTGATTCACTCTCTTCCAGTTCCTGTAAATTGACCTCCCAAAGGTTTTAGTATATTGTGTTTTTGTTCTTGTTTGTTTCTAGGAATTTTTTATTTTACTCTGAATTTCTTTTTTGACCTAGTGGTTCTTGAGCAGTGTGTTATTCAGTTTCCATGTATCTGAATTTTCCACTGGTCTTCTTATTGCTGATTTCTGATTTTATACTGTTGTGATCTGAGAAGATGCTTCATACTATTTTGATATTTTTAAATGTATTAAGACTTGTTTTGTGACCTCACTTACCCTCTTTTCTGGATCCATGTTCACTGGAAATGAATGAGTATTGTGCTTGTTTGGGGCAGAATATTCTGTATATGTCTAGGAGGTAAATTTGGTTGATTATGTTGTTAAAATCTTATGTATCTTCGTTGAGTTTTTCTCTGGTCGCTTTGTCCATTATCAGAAATGGTGTGTTAAAGTCTCCTATGACTATTGTTGAATTATCTATTTTTCCTTTAAATTCAGATAATGTTTTCTTTATGTATTTTGGAGCTTTTTCATTGGATGCATACATATCTATTATGGTTATGTCCTCTTTGTCTATTGACTATTTTATCATTATACAATGCACTTCCTTTCCCCTTATGCTAATTTTTTCCTTGCAGTCTATTTTATCACAAATTAATATTGCCATTCTGTTTTCTTTTGGTTGCCATTACCTTGATACACTTTTTTTCCTCTTGATTTTTAATTTATTTTTATCTCTGTGTCTGAGGTAAGTCTCTTGTAGGCAGCATATTGATGAGTCTTGGTTTCTTATCTAATCTGCCACTTTCTCTTGATTGGTACATTTAATCCAATCACTTCTTTAGTTTTGTATTGTTTCACTGCTGTCATTCTTTTATGTTTTCTGTTGTGCTGTTGCTCTCTTGGTTCCAAATATTTTTCTGTGCTGAATTCATTTTGTTATTAAGTTTACTTTCTTTTTTTTCATTATTGGTTTTGTGTTTACTTGTATGTTTTATTTGCTTGTATTTTTCTTCCTTCTTACTTAGAAAGTTTATAAATTTTATGTGTAGTTACTGTTTAGTAAATTCTTATGTCCTTCAGTTTGGAACAGTCTGTTCTTTACTGACATCATCCTGACTTCCTTTCCATATGTAAGTTTTATAATTAAAACATTTACTCCCTCTGTGTGCTTTGTGGTTGGTATTGTTTATAACTTTACTCTTCTGGTTCTGTATTTATGTTTTTGTAAGCCTATTTTAGACTTGAGAATTCTTTTTCTGTGTTGGTTTCTGGGTGCTGTTATATGTTTTATTCTTAAATTGTCTTTTTTTTTTTTTTCCATTAGAGGGACTCTCTTAGCATTTCTTTTAGCATTGGTCTGGTTTTTACCTTAATTTCTGGGAATGTTCTAATTTCACCATCATATTTGAGGGAGAGTGTGGCTGTATATGTGATTCTTGGTTTGCAGTTTTTTCCTTCCTTCAAGATTTTGTATTATGTCATCCCATTGCTTTCTTGCCTGCATGGTTTCTGCTGAGAAATGAGAGCTTACTCTTACTGGTTGCCTTTGTGGGTAATACTTTGTTTTTCTCAGGTTGCTCTCAACAGGATTCTTTCTTTGTCTTTCATTTGTCTGTGGTTTTGGAAAGTTTGATTTTGATTATGTCTTAGTGACTTTCTTTTGGGGTCTCTCCTATATGGGAGAAATGGACTGCTATTGGCCATTTTGAATCAGACAACCATGTGATCTACTATGCCGGGAATGACAGTTTAAAGAGGAATGGCATGGCATTCATCATCACAAAGGATGTTTCAAGATCTGTCCTGAAGTACAATGCTGTCAGTGATAGGATAATATCCATACGCCTACAAG
>NW_006921823.1:1207245-1226283 GCF_000298275.1 Orycteropus afer afer
CATTTCTCTTGATTATCTTTTCTGATTTTTTCTCATACAAGCTGGTGTCAAGGGATTTGTCTTCTAGCTGGCATATGTGGTCTTCAGTCAGTTTTATTCTAGTCTTTCCTTCTTCCAGTGTTTTATCTATCTCTGTAATTTTAGTGTTCGTCTTCTGGATATCTAATTCTGTTTTTTTATGGTTTCTAATTAACTATTTATTTTATCATATTGTTCTTTGTATGATTCTCCTGAATTCTTCAAGGGTATTATCTTTCTTTTTCTTGCTCCTGTTTATGGTTTCCTTGAGTTCTTGAAACGTTCTATCTATCTATCTATCTATCTATCTATCTATCTATCTTTCAATAGATAGATAGATATCCACCAGCCTGTCCTCAGAAGGAAGGTTGTGCAATCTACTTCTTTGGTGATGCTGCCTCGTAAACTCAAGGAAGGATCGCTATGAGTCGGATCCAGCTTGATGGCAGTGAGTTTGGTTGGTTGATATTTATTTTTATATATATTATATCTATCTTTTGAATTTATATCATGTAGTTCTATTACCTGTTCTTCCTGGAGAGATTTCCTAGTTCTTTATTTTGGTCACTTGCTTTCGCTATCTTGTCCTGTCTTTTTGTTTGAATTGAAGTTGTCTGTTGTCTACATGACATTTTCGGTTTATTGTTTTTATTTGTTGGTTTGTTCACTCTGTTTTTTTTTTTTTTTTTTTTTTTTGCTTTGTTTCAATATATCTCAATGAATAGTCTTCTTTGATTGTTAACTTGGCAGCACTGGGATACTCCCCTACTATCTCCAGATTGGTGGAATAACTGATGAGAATATAATTGTGAGTTTCTCTTTGATGTGAAGAGGCTCTACAGTTGGGATGAACAGTTGTTATCCACAATCTTTCCTTGATGCAATGGTGTAGGAGCTGATAGTGATGCTCATCTGTTGGGTCCAGTGGTCAGTACAGTAGATATGACTAACAGGTAGAGAGTTCATATTCTCCTTCTATTGAATGGGGCAATAAGGAAAGAGAAAAAACAACTAGAAGAGATGGAAAAGGAAAAATGATAGAATAAAAATAAAACATAAAAAGCTTAGCAAAAAAGAAACAGTACTGTGGTTGAGCTGAAAGATTGGCAAAAATGAAAGAAGAGGAAGAGGGAGAAATAAATAGGTGAAAAGGGAGAAAAATTGGCAAAGACAGAAGGAGGGAAATAAAGAAACTGAGGAGGAGTTCACTTGTATGGGTCTGGCACCCTTATGGGCACATGCAGCCTTTATCTAGTTCCTGCCTAGAATCTAATGAAAGGCTACCCTGATACCATCTTCTCTAACCATCCCAACACAGGCCTTTCCATTTACAGAGGTGGGAGGTGCCTAGTGCCCATAAACCCCTCTGAGAGAGGAGGCTGCAGAGGCGTGCCTCTTCTGGTTTACATGATTGAGTTCTCTCAACCCCTTAGGCACTCAGTAGCGAGTTTCAGCCTCTGACGTAGTCTGCTTCAGGTGGAGGTGTCCAGGGGTTGGGGTTGGTGAGGGCAGGGCTTCTCTATTCAGAATTCTAGAATCTGTTTCACTCAGTTTTTCTGGGTCTGTTTTGCAGAGAGATTGGGTAGAGTGTATTAGCAGGATATTGTTTTGTCTCTACCTCCTTGTCATCATTCTTTTTTTTTTAATTGGATTAATTAATTCACTTTATTTTTCTTATAAAGAAACCACTATGTTGTGGCTGCAGCTAGATCTTGAGTCTGCTGCACAGAGACTCTCATTTGGATCTTCCTGAAATGGTCAGTGAATTCCTGGTAGGGAGATGTGGTGAACTCACTCTCCTTCCATAGGTTGGGGATGAGATAGCTGTAGGTCTTGGAGATGGCATCAGAGGTGACCATTTTTTAGAAAATTGCTCAGGGTGGTAGTGTAGTCTGAGGTCGAAATGTAGTGGTTGTCAATCAGCAGCTTCTTGGGCATGAGTAAGAGAGTATACTATGCCAGTGCCCCTAGGCATGGAGATTAGATGCAGCAGCCTATCACCTTGCAGGGAACAGTGTGAAGCTTGCTGATCTTGTTCCCCCCATAGCATTGTAGCACTGAGACAATGGAGAGCTTGGTCAGGATGATGAGCCCATGGATGGCAATGATCACCTCCTTGGAGCACTTAATGCCCCACCCTGTGTGACTATTGTAGTCCCTAATGGTGATGTAATGAACACCCTGAATCTGTCCTGCTGGTGTGCATCTGCTTATGCTCAGACGTGATTTTCAAAACCTCGCCCTGGAGGGATGTCCTGAAGAAAAAGTCAGTGGTCTCAGACACTTTAATGGGCAAGGAGAAAAGATAAATCTCTAGGGACTTGATCTTCATGTCCTTGACCAGATGGCCTACCTTCATGATGGGGAGCCACTTCTTATCCTTGTCTTGGCCTCCATGAACTCCACAACCATGGCCCCAACCACGGTCATAACCCCAGCTTTGTAGGCTGCTGCTGAAACCTTTGTGGAAAGTGTTGCAGGCTGTCTTCATTCCTGGGCCACTAGGGCCTCCATGACTTCTGCTGCACTGGCTTCATCCACCAGTTGGTGTTTTCTTGGAGAAGTCTCCATCATTCTTAAGTGCTTTATTTTATAAATTGACATGCTTTTTTTTGGTTTTGAAATAATTCTGTAGAAATTTTTATGGAAGAGTTTAGAGTTTTAAGAGAACTACAAAGAACTGCAAACCCTTCATCCAGAGATTGTACTCAAGCTTGACCAGCTGTCTCAGTAGTAACCTTGAAGCAGAGGATCCAGCACCAGACCACACACTGCTGCCAGCTATCACATCTTTAATTTCTGTTAGTCTGGAACAGCACCCTGTTCTTTCCTACCCTTTGTGACCATGACATTTTCTAGATGGATGCCAGTCATTTTGTGGAACACCCCTCACTTAGAGTTTGCCCATCACTGGCCCAGGAATAGCCCAAGTGGTGCTCTTTGGCAGGAATATCACAGTAGTATTCTATGTACTTTTAGCTGTCCTGTGACATTGCAGAGAGGTAAAGTCTTGTTCACTTCATTGTAGTGGTCTGGAGCTGAACTGCAATATATTTGAGAGATGCCTGTACAGGTATGGGCTTAATGTTCATAATGGCATATATATCCATAACCCCATAAGATTTTTTTAATATATTATTTCTCTCTCTCTTTTTTTTTTTTTAAAAAACCCCAAACTTAAAATCTTGCAGCAGTGGACCATGAGTGAGACATAGCACGGGTGGGAGGTCGTGGCTGTAGGTGTGGGCTCTTGATCTTTGTCTGTTGGGTAGGCAGGAGGCTGTGGGAAAAGCATAATTCTGCTGGTCAGGCTGGGAGAACAGCATGGGGGCAGGACGCACTCTGCTCCATCCCCACCTGTTTTCTCTTGCTTTGCTACTGCTGCCAGTTCCTTTGCCTTTCACAGCAACACCAGTGATGGCAAAGACAACAACTGTAAGCAGGCTCCCATAAGATTTTAATATAGTGTTCATGCAGTGAACATAATGTTCTGTTTCACAGAATGTATTTGAGATGCTGAGCAATGCATATTTGTATTTGCTTATTCCATATAAGTGATATCATACGGTATTTATTGTTTTATGTTTGACTTATTTCAGTCAGCATAATGGCTTCTAGGTTTATCTGTTGTGGCGTGCATCAGGATTTCATTCCTCTTTGAGTAATATTCATGTATATACCACATTTTGTTATTCATTCATTACTTGATGGACAATTTGGTTGTTTCCCACTTTCAGGTATTGTTGAATAATGCTGCAATGAACATTGGCATTTATATATCTGTTTGTGTCATTACTTTAGGTCTTTGAGTTATATACCTATGAGTGGAATTGCTAGATCATATGGTAGTTCTATGTTGAATTTTTGAGGAATTGCAAACTGTTTTCACAGTGGCTGTACCAACTTATGATCCCATCAGCAGTGAATGAGGGTTCCTTCTTCTCTACAACCTCCCTAACCCTAGTGTTTTCTGTATTTTTTGATCATTGCCATTCTTATGACATTGTGGTTTTGATTTGCATTTCCCTAGTGGCTAATGAAGGACCCTATTGACAACATGGTTAAGTGCTTGATTGTTAATTAAAAGGTCAACATTTCAAACCTGTTCCATGGGAGAAAGATATGGCAGTGGACTTCTTTAAACATTTTAATCTTTAATAACCCTAGGGGACGGTTCTACTCTATCCTATAGAGTTAGTATGAGTTAGAATCTACTCAATGTCACAAACAATAACAACAATGACTAATGACTTTGAGCATCTTTTTATATGCTTGTTTGGCCGTTTGAATATTCTCCTTAGTGAAACGTCTGTTCAAGTCCCTTGCCCATTTTTTAATTTTGTTAATTCTATTTTTTCTTGAAAAAATACATTTGCAATGAATAAGTTGTTGATGTTACAAAATTCTGTCCTGCTATCTCTGTCATTTCTATCATGTAGGCCATATTTTCCAACTACTGATACTTCGTGTCCAACTTTTGCATTCCAATCACCAGTAATAATCAGTAAATCTTGATTGCATGTTTGGTCAATTTCAAACTGCAGAAGTTAGTAATCTTCTATTACTTCATCTTTGGCTTTAGAGATTGGTGCATAAATTTGAATAGTAGTAGTATTAACTGGTCTTTCTCGTAGACATATGGATATCACTGACAGCGTACTTTAGAATAGATCTTGAAATGTTGTTTTTGGTGATGAATACAATGCCATTCCTCTTCAATTTGTCAAACCCAGCATAGCAGACCATATGATTCTCTGATTAAGAATCACCAATACTTGTCCATTTCAGCTCTCTAATGCCTAGGAGACTGATCTTTATGAGTTCCATTTCATTTTCCAATTTTCCTAGATTTATACTTCATGCATTCCATGTTCTGATTATTAATTAATATTTGTAGCTATTTCTTCTCATTTGGATTCATGCCCCATCAGTAAATGAATGTCCTGCAAGCTTTACTCCATCCATGTCATTAAGGTTGACTCTGCTTTGAGGAGGCAGCTCTTCCCTAGGTGTATTTTGAGTGCCTTCCAACATGGGAGGTGGTTCTTCCAGCACTATATCAGACAGTGTTTCAGT
Organism: Orycteropus afer afer; assembly: GCF_000298275.1. Lineage (NCBI taxonomy): Eukaryota > Metazoa > Chordata > Mammalia > Tubulidentata > Orycteropodidae > Orycteropus > Orycteropus afer. The sequence goes on from NW_006921823.1 coordinate 1,212,340, forward strand.
GCTATTTATAAAGTTTTCCAGTAAGATATCAGACTGTGTTTCATTGTTATTCATAAGGTTTTCAGTGGCCAACTCTTTTAGAAGTGGATGGCTCCATCCTTCTTCCCAGTGTTTCTTAGTCTGGAAGCTCTGCTGAAACCTGTCCACATGGGTGGCCCTGCTGGTACTTGAAATATTGGTGGCATAGCTTCAACCCTCATACCAACATGCAAGCCACCACAGTACGAAAGAGTGACAGACAGGTGGTGTATAACATTACAAATAATGAGAATTCCAGAACACTTAATTGTACTCATGAAAAACATGTAGATAGTCCAAGAGGTAGTTATCAGAATAAATAAAGGGGGATACTACATGATTTAAAATCAGGAAGGGTGTGCATCACTGTTGTATCCTTTCACGATAGTTATTCAGTCTATATGCTGAGCAAATAATCTGAGAAACTGGACAATATGAAGAAGAATGCAACATCAGGATTGGAGGATGACTAATTAACAACCTGTGATGTGGGGATGACACAGCTTTTCTTGCTGAAAGTGAAGATGGCTTGAGCATTGACGATGAAAATCAAAGATGACATTCTTCAGTATAGATTACACCTCAAAATAAATAAAACAAAAATCCTAATAAATGGACCAATAAGCAACATCACCATGAATAGAAAAAAGATTGAAGTTGTTAAGGATTTCATTTCACTTGGATCTAGAATCAACACCCATGGAAGCAGCAGTGAAGTAGAATGTCATGTTGCCCTGGACAAATCTCTTGAAGAAGACCCCTTTAAAATGTTAAGGAGCATACTTTGGAGAGTATGGTGCACCCAAAACAAGCCATGGTATTTTCAGTCGCCTCATATGCATATGAAAGATGGACATTGAATAAGGAAGACCAAAGAAGAGTTGATGGCTTTGAGTTGTGGTGTTGAGGAAGGATACTGAAAATGCCATAGACTGCAAGGAGAACAAACAAATCTGCCCTGGAAGAAGTGCAGCCAGAATGCTGCTTGGAAGTGAGACTGTCCAGACTTCCTCTCACCTACTTTGGTTGTGTTGTAAGAAGGAACCATTCCCTGGACAAGAATTTCATGCTTGGTAGAGGATCAGCACAAAAAGGGAAGACCCTCAATGAGATAGATTAACATAGTAGCTGCCACGATGGCCTCAAGCTTGGCAAGGGTTGTGAGGATGGTGCAGGACTGGGCAATGTTTTATTCTATCATACATAAGGTTGTTATGAGTCAGATAAGACTTGACAGTACGTAACAACAACAACAACACCCCTACAAGTGTGCTATCTACCTTATTTGCATTATTAGGAAGCTAACAGATCCCCTTGGTGGCCCTCAACATCTCACATTTAGATAGATCTATCCAGTCATCTGGTGGGAGTAATAAAGACCATGGCTAGAAGAGTCTTCCTGAATAATTCACTGCACTGCAGAGACCAACTATTTTGCCTTAGATGACTATTGGCAAGCATTTAAGTCTGCAGACATTGTGCAGTGAATGAGGAGGTAGAACAGGATCACTAAGCAAAATATTAGTCCAGTTAACTAGGATGTCCATGAACCAATGACCTAAATTTCCAAACCAACAAACCAAATCCCATGAGTTTTTTTTCTATACATAATTATCTTAGCAGCTACTATTATTTTTTGTCATTGTAAACATATCACACAACTTTTAGCAGTTAACTATTTATAGATTTACAACTTATTGATAGTAATTAAAATAGCTGACTGTGGAATCCTACCATTAATAATGCAGTTTTTCCATGACTGTAAAACCAAAGTCATTACTCCATAAGCAGTTATCTCCTTCTCCCTTTCCAGCTCTCCCCTGTAATCATTAATGCACTTTGGCCTTTGTCCCTTTGCCTGCTTTTATCTTTTTGTATAAGGGAAGTTATACTTACTTATCATTTTATGATTGACTTATTTCAATCAGCATAATGTATTCAAATTCCATCCATATTGAAGCATACACTAAGACTTTATTTCTCTTATTGGCTGAGTAGTACTCCATTGAATATATATACTACATTTTGTTTATCCATTGATACATTGGTACGCATTTAGTATGTTTCTACCTTTTTGCTATTGTGAATAGTGTGGCAGTGAACATTGGTGTAGAAGTATCTGTTTGAGTCTGTGCTTTCATATCTTTTGGGTATATACTTAGGAGTGGAATTTCTGAGTTACAGAGTAGTTCTAAGTTTAGTTTTTTAGGAGCTTCCGAAATGTTTTCCACGAACAGTCAATAAGGGTTCTACTTGCCTCACATCTTTATCAATATTTGTTATTTTCTGCTTTATTCTTTTTTTTTTTTTTTTTCCACTTTTTAAATCTGAACTGTGTTAGTCATGTTATCTCATCATGGTTTTGATTTGCATGTTGTTGATGGATAATGATATTGAGCATATTTATGTGTGCTTGATGGCCATTTCACCTCTTAGGTGAAATATCTATTCATTTGTTTATTGTGTTTTCTTTTGTTGCTAATTTGTTGACATTCTATATGTCTTTTGGTTATTTGATTATTATCAGGTATATGGTTTGTAAAGATATTCTCCCAGTTGGTAGTTTAATTTTAACTTTTTTTTGGTAAAGATTTTTGATGAACAGAAGTTTTTAATTTTTATGAATTTCCATTTATTTATTTTGTCTTTTACTATTTGTGCTTAGGCACCTGACTGCTAACCAGAAGGCAGGCAGTTCAAATCTACCAGCCACTCCTCAGAAGGAAGATGGGGCAATCTACTTCCGTAGTGATACTGCCTCAGAAACCCAAGGAGGGGTCGCTATGAGTCGAGTCCGACTCGATGGCAAACAACAACAATTTGTGCTTTTATGATTATTATTATATCAGAAAATCTAGTGTACAATTCTAGGTCTGACAGCATTACCCTTGCATTTTCTTCTAAGAATTTTTGTGATTTTACTTTTGACATTTAGATCCTTAATCTATAGTGAATTTTTTTTTTCTTTCTTTAGTTTTTTATTGTGATTTGGGCAAAAGTTTACAGGGGAAATTTGTTTTCCATTCAACAGTTCATACACATTTTCTTTCGTAATATTGATTGTGGTTCCCACAATGGAACAGCTCTCTTCCTACTTTCTGCCTCTGGTTATCTTTTCCCTGTGGCCTCCTTTCCTGTGCATTCCTGCCTTCTTAGCTTTCTCCCTATGCAAATGATGCCTTTCTGGTCTACCATTGTTGATTGTTTTAAGGAGTGCACCTCTCTGGTTCAGTTGCTTACTTCCTAGGTCTGTCTATTGTTTGGCTGAAGATATAGCCAGGGGAGTGTGTGTAGTTCCAGCCTTGAAGGGTGAGTAGAGGCCAGTCTCAAGGGTTTCACCAGTCTCTATCAGACTTGTAAACCTGGTATTTGTTATGATTTGGAATTGTGTTCTACATTTTTCTCCCACTCTATCCAAGTTCTCCAGTTTTGATCCTTTTCTAAGTGTTTGTCAGTAGTAGCTGGACATCGTTTAGTTCTGATCCCAAGGTCATGTAGGCTGAGGTTCCTATGGTCCATTAGTGCCTTCAAGTAATTGTTTCAATGCATTTTTTATTTTCTCCACTTTTCTTTGCTCTTGATGAGGAGAGACCAGTGTTGCATATTAGCCAGTTGCAAGCTTTTAAGAAATAGGATGTAGAGCAATGTTTTTGTGTACTGTGGTTTGCCAGTTGAGCTCAATGTTCCCTGTGACTCAGTCCCTCTAGGTGTTTGGTTGTAGCAAAAAAATTATCATAACTTTGTTCCCTGTTGACTCTATTATATATATAGACATTTTTATAGCACAAACAAATACATATATAGAAATAACATCTGCCAAACCTATGTATGGTCATGGGTGTATTCCCGTTTGCATGTCCATACCTGATTATCTTTCCTCTCTACCTGTGTATCCACCAGTAGGTTAATGTTTGTTATTACTGATAATGTAGTATTGTGTATATGAAAGTATTTACTTTTGTTGTCTGTAAGCTCTTGTGCACCTCTCTGTGTTTTCCTTTTCCTTAGTGATATTGTGCTATAAATTTTACAATTTTATAAATTCTGTAAATTTTAGAGATAAGTCTCTAGTCAGTTATGGCATTGTCAAATATATTTTTCCCAATCTCAGCATTATGTTTTTACTCTTTTGGAGAAATCTTTTGAAGATAAGAGTTTGTTAGAAGGTCCCAATTACTTAGTTTATCTTCTGCTGTTCATGCATTGTTGGCTATTCTTGATAGTCTATTTATGCCATAAATCAGGGACCCTAAATTTGCCCTTATTTTTAATTTGCTTAACTTTATAGTTTCAGGTATTACATTAGGAATTTGATCCATCTTGAGTTTGCTTTTGTATATGGTGTTAGGTGTGTATCTTATTGAATTTTTCTGCAAATGAATTTCCAGTTTTGCCAGAAGCATTTGTTAAAGAGGCTTTCTCATCTGTTGAGTTTCATTTTTTTTTCATTTTTTTTATTTTAAGAGTTTTTTTTACATTCAACATTATTAGTTTCACTCCCCATTTACCATGCCCAACCCTAACCCAGTCTCCTCCCTTCCCTGCTCAGTAACCCTCTCCCTGTGCCCCTCATACTTATGTACTCCTGTTTGTCCTGCATTTACTCCGTGTGAATGTTTCCCCTCTGGTGCCCGGTGGTCAATTGCTCCAAGGGATGCATTTCCATAGAGTATGTGGGTGCATCACCCTGGATGAGTGGACTGCATGTACATCTTGTTTACTATTGGGCTGAGAGCCAGCCCCTGGGAGTGAGCTTTATTCCAGGCCCAGAATATATCCCAGGACCATAGTATAGGGGGTCTCACCAGACTCCATCCGACCAGTAATTCTGGTTATTATTGAGTTTTTGGATTTTGTTCCACATTTTTCCTCCCACTCTATCCAGGATCTCCAGATTTGATCCTTTCCTGAGTGATTGGCTTTGGTAGCTGGGCACCATCCAGCTCTTCTGGTCTCGAGGGCCATCATGTCCTAGGGCTGATTGCTTCCAAATGCACTTGTTTTTTTTGCACTCTTCTTTGCTTCCGACGATAGGAGACTATTAGCTGCATCTTAGATGGCCTCTTGAAAGCTTTTAAGACTCCAGTTGCTACTCACTAATGTAGGATGAGGAATGAGGCTTTTATGTATTTTGTTTAGCCAATTGAGTCTGATGTTCCCCACTACTATGGTCCTGAGATGGTAGATCCATTGGATCTGTCTCCTGCAGTGTCTGGGTGTCTGTGAGGGATTACTCTATGTCTGTCTGCTATTGTTTCTGAAAGGATTGCAGGTATCTTTGTACCACTGGTCTCTGTGCAAGATTAGCCTGCATTGAATCTATCCTTGGTCTAGAGTGTACTCCTGTTCACTGACCCCCATCTGATCCTCTCAGGTGTTTATGTGTTTATCTGTAGCCTGGTGTTTGGTGTTAATGGTAATGCAGTCTTGTGGGCACACTGGTTGGTATTAGCATCTGTCCTCTATCGCCTGTGCGCATAATTTGATGTCTTCCCTTTTCCTGATGTTCTCATGGTGGTCATAAATTCTTTCCATACATCCCTTCCCTTAACCATGTCAGTGTGTGGGCCCCAACTAGCCTGAAATGAATGCCTCTCCTTCCTTCCCCACCCCAGTAACCTACAAAGTGAGTTCCCTTTCTCAAGCAAACCCTTCTTTGTCTTTTTACAGTAATGGGCTCATACAGTACATGTCCTTCTGTGATTGACTTAATTTCATTCAGCATAATGTCCTCTAGGCTCATCCATGTTATGAGATGATTTGCATGTCCCTTATTGTTCTTTAATGTAGCATAGTATTCCATTGTGTGAATGTACCATAATTTGGTTATTCACTCATGTTGAGTTTCTTTTTAATTGTTACATCCTTCACTGAAAGTGGTGCATTGAAGTCTCCTACTATATCTATTGAGTTATCTATTTTTCAATTCTACTAAAGTTCAATTTGTGTGTTTTATGGCTATTTCATTGAGTGCATAATATTTCTTATCATTTTGTACTCTTGTTCATTTGTTCTTTTAATTATTATACAATATCCTTCCTTATATGTTAGGGTATTTTTGGTCTTAAAATTGATTTTATCAGAAATGATAATGCCACTCATGCTTTTTTGATTGCCATTTGCTTGATTCATTTCTTCCAATCTTTGCTTTTTAGTCTGTCTTGTATTTGTGTCTATGGTGAGTCTCTTGTAAAGATATAATATTAATGATTCATGCTTTCTAATCCATTCTGCAACTTTTTTTCTCTTGTTTGGTACATTTAATACATTTACATTCAGTGTAATTATCAACAAGTATGAATTTATTGCTGTCATTTTATTATGTGGGCTTTGTTGTTGTTGTTGGGGGCAGTGATATTTGAGTTCATTGGTCCATATATTTTTCTGTGCTGAGCTCATTTTTTTTTATGAATTTCTTTTATCATTTTCTTTGTTGCTGTTGTGTTAAAAGCCCCCCCCCCAAAAAAAAAACAAACTTACTGCCATCAAGTTGATTCCAACACATAGTGATGCCCTTTGCGTTTCCCAGGTGGTAAATCTTTACAGAAGTATATTGCCCAGTCTTCCATCTGCAGAATGTCTGGTGGGTTTGAACCACTAACCTTGTGGTTAGCAGTCAAATGCCTTAGGCACTACAACACCAGAGCTCCTTCTGTTGTGTTAGTATTTACTAAATATTTGTCTTTTCCCTCTTTTTTATTTTGATGAGAAAATTTATTAATTTTGTTTGCTATATTATTTCTTCCCAAGTTTAATATAGATGTTTTATTGCAAAATCATGTTGATTTCCTCTACATTGGAACTTCTGTACCTACACATTTTTAATCCCTCTTTTTGCACCATTGTTGTCCTCATTAACAAATTGATTTATTGGGTTCCTTGTTTATAGTCTTGTATGTTTATTTTACTTTGCATGCTTCTATATTTGGGTTGATTTCCAGGTTATGTTGTCTTTTGTGTTAATCATGGCTTGTTGTCTGCTGTAGTTGGTTCTCTGTCTGAAGTACTTCTTTTAGTATGTCCTGGTAGGTGGATGTAGTTTTCACAAATTCCTTTAATTTCTATTTATTGGGAAATATCCTAATTTCACCGTCATATCTGAGGGCCAACTGACTGGAAGAGATCCATATTTGTGCCCATTCCAAAGAAAGGTGATCCCACAGAATGTAGAAATTATAGAACAATATCACTAATATCACATGCAAGTAAGATATTACTGAAGATAATTCAGAAACGTTTGCAGCAGTATATTGACAGAGAACTTCCAGAGGTTCAAGCCGGATTCAGAAGAGGACGTGGAACAAGGGATATCATAGCTGTTGTCAGATGGATCTTGGCTCAAGGCAAAGAATACCAGAAAGATGTTTACTTGTGTTTTATTGACTATGCAAAGGCATTTGATTGTGTGGATCATGACAAATTATGGATAACATTGAGAAGAATGGGAATCCCTGAGCACTTGATTGTACTCATGAGGAATCTGTACCTTGACCAGGAGGCTGTCGTTCGAACAGAACAAGGGGACACTACATGGTTTAAAATCAGGAAGGGAGTGCGTCAGGGTTGTATTCTTTCTCCACACTTATTCAATCTATATGCTGAGCAAATAATCCGAGAAGCTGGACTATATGAAGAAAAACGTGGTATCAGGATTGGAGGAAGAATCATTAACAACCTGAGATATGCAGACGATACAACTTTGCTTGCTGAAAGTGAGGATGACTTAAGGCACCTACTGATGAAGGTTGAAGAATACAGTCTGCAGTATGGATTACATCTCAACATAAAGAAAACAAAAATCCTCACAACTGGACCAATGAGCAGCATCACAATCAATGGAGAGAAGATTGAGGTTGTCAAGGAATTCACATTGCTTGGTTCTACAATCGATGCCAACGGAAGCAGCCGTCAGGACATTAGACGTCGTTTAGCATTGGGAAAGTCAACTGCGAAGGAACTGTTTCGAGTGCTGAGGAGCAAGGATGTCTCCTTGAGGACTAAGGTGCGCCTGACACAAGCCATGATATTTCCAATCACCTTGTATGCATGTGAGAGCTGGACAATGAATAGGGAAGACCGAAGAAGAGTTGATGCTTTTGAGTTGTGGTGCTGGCGAAGAATGCTCAAAGTACCATGGACTGCTAAAAGAACTAACAGATCTGTCCTGGAGGAAGTGCAGCCAGAATGCTCCTTGGAAGCAAGAATGGCCAGACTTCGTCTCACCTATTTTGGTCATGTTGTAAGAAGGGACCATTCCCTGGAGAAGGATGTCATGCTTGGTAGGGTGGAGGGTCGACGAAAGAGGGGGAGGCCTTCAACGAGATGGATTGATACAGTGGCTGCGATGATGGGCTCGAGTATAGCAGGGATTGTGGGGCTGGTGCGGGATCGGGCAGTGTTTCGTTCTGCTGTGCATGGGGTCGCTATGAGTCGGAAACGACTCGACGGCACTTAACAACAACAACATCTGAGGGACACGTTTTCTGGGTATGTAATTCTTGGTTGGCTATATTTTTCTTTCAGGGTTTTATATATGTCATCCTATTGCCTTCTTGAGTGCAAGGTTTCTGTCAAGAAATCAGAGCTTAGTCTTATTAGTGGCCCTTTGTAGGTAACTTTCCATTTTTCCTATGCTACTTTCAAGATTCTTTCTTTGTCTTTGGTTTTAGAGAATTTTATTATGATATGTTTTGGTGATTTTCTTTTGGAGTGTATCCTGTTTGTGGTTCTTTGCACTTCTTAAATGCATATTCTTGTCTTTTATCATAATAAATTAAACTTACTGCTGCCGAGTTGATTGCAACTCATAGCGACCCCTCCTTGGGTTTCCGAAGTGGTCTCTCTATGGAATTAGATTGCCCAACCTTCCTTCTGAGGAGTGTCTGGTGAGTTTGAACCACCAGCCTTCTCATTAGCAGCCAAATGCCTTAGGTTTATCATATTAGGGAAGTTATATTCCAACAAATCTTCAACAATGTTATCAGTGGTTTTAGTGGTCTGTTCTTGTTCTGGAATTCCTATCACATATAAGTTATTCCTTTTAATGGTGTCCCACATCCATCTTAGACCTCCTTTTTTTTTTGGGGGGGGGGTCCTTTTTTCTAATTGTTTCCTTAACAATGTAGTATTGAGAGACTTTTCTTCAGTCTCACTAATTCTGCCTTCCATTGCTTCAGTTCTATTCCTTTACCCTTTCAATGTGTTATCTATTTCTGAAATCTTAGTATTAACCACCTGGATTTCTATTTGTTGTTTTGTGATGTTTCTAATTTCCATTTATTTTTGTAATTTTGTTCTTGTATTATTTTCCCAAATTGCTTATAGAGTTTTATGCATTTTCCTTGATTTTATTAGTATTTTCTTGGATCTATCTATCTCTGAATCTGTTGAAGGTACCTAAATATAATTATTTTCAGTTCCTCATCTGGTAGTTCCAGTGCCACATCTTCTTCAGGGTAGTTTTTGTGGCTCTACGGTAGTATCCTTCAGGTTAGTATTCTGGTCCCTTGTTTGTACTAATTTATCTTGCTTCTTTGTTTGATCTGTGATTGTCAGTTGTCTTCAAGACATTGTGATGTCATGGTATTTATATTGAATTGCTGATTCTGTGTTGTGATTCTCCCAGGTTTTTTTTTTTTTTTTTTTGGGTCTGTCTTACTTTATTTTGCTATATCAAAGCAAGCATGGCTAGTGTGCTACTTTGTTCAATTGTTCGGCAGTACTTAGACAGTGATCACCTGTCTTCTCATGAATGTAGTAGAAGATAAGAGTAAGTACACAGATTTCTGTTAGCCATTTATGTAAAGCAGTTGAGGTCATATTGGGCTGGTTAGGCTACCATCTATCATTTATCCGTTGTTGCACAAGCAGGTGGTGTCCTTCATCCAGTGGGTGGGGCTGCAGAATGTGGATGTAATTGGATCACGTGGGCCTAGTTGTGGGACTAAATAGCAAAACAAAAAAGCAACAATACCAAAAAATACATACATGTGAACAAAAACACAGCATAAGCAAACATTACTACTTGATTAAAAGAAAAATTAAAAGAAGGGAACAAAGGATAATGAAAAAAAGAAACACTGTTTGGGAGGTAAAAGAAAAGAGAACAAGAGAAAAAGAATAATAAAGAAAAACAAGGCAAATGCAAAAGGATATAAGATAAGGAAAAAGAAAAAAAGAAGGAAACCAGAAAAATGAAAAAAACAAACAAACAAGAATCAGGGGAGGGAAAGAAAAAATATATATAAAAGAGAAAGAAGAAGAAAAAAAAAAAAATATATATATATATATATAAGAAAACTGATGGAACAGGTCACATGGGCCAGTGTTCTTACTGGCCAACCAGGAAGCAAGGAGCAGGGCCCTGATCTGGACACTAGAACTTATTACCCAGAAAGGAACTGGAGGCAGGGCCCCTGAACCTAGATGAGCTTCTGCTGATCCAGAAGATGTCTGTTGGCTGGCCCATGGACCCAGAAAAAAGTTCCTGCTGACCCAAATGGTAGCTTGCAGCAAGGTATGTGGTTCTAGATGGAAATCCTGCCAGCTTGAAAAGCAGTATAGGACAGGGCCCTTGTTCCCCAGAAAAAGTTTCTGCAGTCCCCAAAGATTGTTCTGTGTAGGGTGCCTGGTCACAGAAAAAGTTCCTATCAGCCCAAAAGGAGGCTTAGAGCAGGGTACTTGGTCCTGGCACTAGTTTCTGTCTACCCAGATGGCAATTGGGAGCAGGTTGCCTGGTCCCAGACAAGATACTGCTGATCCTGAAAATGTCTGGGGATATGGCAACTGGACATGAATAAAGTTGCTGCTGGCCCAAGCAATGCCTGGGAGTCAGATACCTGGTTTCAGAGGGAGTTCTTGCATGCTTAAAAAGCATCTGTTGGCAGGGCATCTCCCACAACCAATGTTCCTGATTTCTTAAAAGGCTATTGGGTACAGGGCTCCATTCCCCAAAAACTTTCTCATCTTCCAAGAAGACAACTTGGTGTAAGGTGCCCAGTTGCAGAAAAATTTCCTTCTAGCTCAGGAGGTGACTGGGAGCAGAGTGCCTAGTCTTTGGACCAATTCCTGCCTGACCAGAAGGAAGTTGGTGGTTGGGCACCTGGTCTGGAATGCAATTCGTGCTGGTTCAGAAGATGCATGTAGGTTGGAGATGGCCACAACTCCATTCACTGGGAGGGTGTGGGGAACAAGGGGATTATAACACCTTAATGGTGATAAACTAAATCAATTATCAGGTTGCTACCTGGATTGGAATTCCACTTGCAAATATTCAAAATTGCCAGGCCAGTTGATAGTCCATAGTTCTGTTAATCTACTTATGCTCTGTTTTCATTCAGTTCCTTCTACTAGTTGGTATTTAATCCACTTCTTTATCCTTCCCATTGAAGATCAGTTTTCTAGTGTTATCCTCTGTATTGTCTCTATTATTTCTCTTTTCTTTATTGTACAAAATCTTAGTAGCTTGTCCACCTATTCCACCATCTTGCCAGAAGTATAGAATTTTTTATGTGAGGCAAGTATCTTGTTTTGTTTATCTGCATGTGTAAATCCAATTTTCTGCATGTGACATCTGCATTGACATTTTAACAATATTAAGTCTTCTCATCCAGGAACATGTAACATCTTTCCATTTATTTGTTTTCTTTAATCTCTTCAAGCAGTGTTTTTTTTAATTGTGATTTGGTTGGAAGCTTTCAGGACAAATTCACTTTTTATACAGCAGCTTACATATCCTTTGTTTCATGACATTGACTGCAATTTCCCACAGTAGCCACTACCCTCCCACTTCCTCCCCCAGTTCCTCTTCCCTATGTCTTTTCCTCTATGCATTCCTGCCCCCTGAGCTGTCTCCCTGTGTATACACAGCCCTTCTCTTCTCCCATGATTGTTCTCTGCAAGAAGTGCATCTACCTAATGTAAATGTTCAGCTTATAGCACTGTCTTTTATATGGCTGAAATCCACAGGAATGGGTTCAATTCCAGATCTGAGGGACATCTAGGGGCCATAGTCTCAATCATTCCATCAGACTCCATCAGACTAGCAAAACTGGTCCCTTTTTTTATTTTTTCATTGATTTTGAGTTTTGTTCCACATTGTTCTCCCACTCTATCCAGGATCTCCTACATAGATCCCTCTCCATGTGGTTGACAGTGGTAGCCAGAAATCATCTTGTTCTTCTGGTCTCATAGTTGTATAGGCTGAAGACTATATGGTGTACCAGTCACTTGCACTAATTGTTTACATGCATCTTTGGTTTTCTCCATTCTTCTTTGCTCTGGATGAGGAAAGACTCATTGCCACATCTAGATGGCTGCTTACAAGCTTTTAAGATCCCAATCATTACTTGCCAAAGTAGGATGTGGAACAGTGTTTTTGTGTAGTATGTTCTGCCAATTGAGCTCAATGTCCCCAGCAACTATAGTCCTGAGCTCATAGGTCAAACTGCTTGCTCCCTCTGGGTAGATGTCTGTGGCCAAGAAGTGACTACAACCTTGTCCCTTTTCAGCTTTACTATATACCTGGGAATTCTTACAGAACATACAAATACACTTGTAAAACATTGTTTGCCAACCTATATATGGTCATGGGTACACTCCTCCTGCATAGACATACCTAATAGTTCAGCCTGTCCAGCCGTCTATCCACCCAAATATCAATGTTTTCCTTCACTGACAATGCAATACTGTATATGCAAAAAGGTTCTTCTTTGTTGTCTGTACCTTGCATGCACTTCTCTACAACTTATCCTTCCTCAGTGCCACTGTTGATCATCTCATTTGGTACGCTGCCCTTCTCTTCACCGAAATCTATATTTGTCTCTACCTACCTAACAGTGTTCCCTCCCCTACCCCTCCGACCCCAGTAACCAACAAAGAAAATTTCCATCCATGTAGAAACCTTTCCTTGACTTTTTACGATAACAGACTAATACAATATTTGTCCTTCTGTGATTGACGTATTTCCCTCAGCATAATGTGCACATTCATCCATGTTATGCGGTGTTTTGCAGATTCTACGTTATTCTTTAGGATTACATAGTGTTCCATTGTGTGTATGTACCATAGTTTGGTTATCCATTCTTCTGTTGATGGACACCTAGGTTGTTTCTGTCTTTTGGCTATTGTAAATAGTTCTCTGATGAACATGGGTGTGCATATATCTGTTCTTGTCCTGGCTTTCACTTCTTTAGGATATATACCTAGTAATGGAATGGCTAGGTCAAATGGTATTTCTAATTCCAACTTTTTAAGGAATCACCATACTGCTTTCCACAGTGGTTGTATCATTTTACACTCCCACCAGCAGTATATGAGAGTCCCAATCTCTCCGCATCCTCACTAGCATTTGTTATTTTCTGTCTTGTTGAACAACTAGTGCTGTGGCAAGATAGTATCTCATTGTTTTGATTTGCATCTGTAATGGTTAATGATTGTGAGTATTTACTCATATTTGTTGACTGTCTGAATATCCTCTTTGGTGAAGTGTTTATTCATGTCTTCTGCTCATTTTTTAATTGGATTATTTCTGTTTTTGTTCTTGAGGTGTTGGAGTTTTCTATACATTCTAGAGATAAGTCCCTTGTCAGATATGTCATTGCCAAATATATTTTCCCAATCTGTCAGTTCTCTTTTGACTTTGAGTAGGTCTGTGGAAGCACATAAAAGTTTAATTTTCAGAAGGTCCCATTTATCTAGTTTATCTTTTGCTGTTTGTGCCTTTTGGATTATGCTTGATAGTCTATTTATGCCATACATTGTTGTTGCTGTTAAGTGCCGTTGAGTCGTTTCCGACTCATAGCGACGCCATGCACAGCAGAACAAAGCACTGCCCGATCCCACGCCAGTCCCACAATCCCTGCTATACTTGAGCCCATCATCGCAGCCACCGTGTCAATCCATCTCGTTGAAGGCCTCCCCCTCTTT